>NC_056743.1:1616705966-1616844755 GCF_019279795.1 Protopterus annectens | reverse complement strand
TACTTTGGGTTTTTTTTTTAAAAAACCGGGGGGAAACCCCAAAAAAAGGGCCCCCCCTTTTCTTTTTAAAAAAAAACACAAACCCAAACCCCTTTTTTTTTCCCGGTTTTCGTTTAAAGGGAAAAAGGGGAAAAAAAAACCTTTTTTAAATTTCCCCTATTTCGAAAAAAGAAAGGGGGGGAAAAAACAAACCGAAATTTCCAATTTTCTTTTTAAAAAAAAGGGGAAAAAAAGGAAATTTTAAAAACTCCCCAATTTTCTTTTTAAAAAAAAAGGGGGGGGAAAAAAAAACCTAAATTTCCCCAATTTTCTTTTTAAAAAAAAAGGGGGGGGGAAAAAAAAACCCTAAATTTCCCAAATTTCCCCTAAAAAAAGGAAAAAAAAAATTTCCCCAAATTTCCCAAATTTCCCCTAAAAAAAGGAAAAAAAAAATTTCCCCAAATTTCCCAAATTTTCCCTTTTTTTTAAAAAAAGGAAAAAACCCCCATATTCCAGCTGAAGACTCTGTCTACAAGTTACTCCCGGACTATTTACAGTATGTAAAGTGCCAAGACACAGGGGAACACATATTCCAGCTGAAGACTCTGTCTACAAGTTACTCCCGGACTATTTACAGTATGTAAAGTGCCAAGACACAGGGGAACACATATTCCAGCTGAAGACTCTGTCTACAAGTTATACCCGGACTATTTACAGTATGTAAAGTGCCAAGACACAGGGGAACACATATTCCAGCTGAAGACTCTGTCTACAAGTTACTCCCGGACTATTTACAGTATGTAAAGTGCCAAGACACAGGGGAACACATATTCCAGCTGAAGACTCTGTCTACAAGTTACTCCCGGACTATTTACAGTATGTAAAGTGCCAAGACACAGGGGAACACATATTCCAGCTGAAGACTCTGTCTACAAGTTACTCCCGGACTATTTACAGTATGTAAAGTGCCAAGACACAGGGGAACACATATTCCAGCTGAAGACTCTGTCTACAAGTTACTCCCGGACTATTTACAGTATGTAAAGTGCCAAGACACAGGGGAACACATATTCCAGCTGAAGACTCTGTCTACAAGTTACTCCCGGACTATTTACAGTATGTAAAGTGCCAAGACACAGGGGAACACATATTCCAGCTGAAGACTCTGTCTACAAGTTACTCCCGGACTATTTACAGTATGTAAAGTGCCAAGACACAGGGGAACACATATTCCAGCTGAAGACTCTGTCTACAAGTTACTCCCGGACTATTTACAGTATGTAAAGTGCCAAGACACAGGGGAACACATATTCCAGCTGAAGACTCTGTCTACAAGTTACTCCCGGACTATTTACAGTATGTAAAGTGCCAAGACACAGGGGAACACATATTCCAGCTGAAGACTCTGTCTACAAGTTACTCCCGGACTATTTACAGTATGTAAAGTGCCAAGACACAGGGGAACACATATTCCAGCTGAAGACTCTGTCTACAAGTTACTCCCAGACTATTTACAGTATGTAAAGTGCCAAGACACAGGGGAACACATATTCCAGCTGAAGACTCTGTCTACAAGTTACTCCCGGACTATTTACAGTATGTAAAGTGCCAAGACACAGGGGAACACATATTCCAGCTGAAGACTCTGTCTACAAGTTACTCCCGGACTATTTACAGTATGTAAAGTGCCAAGACACAGGGGAACACATATTCCAGCTGAAGACTCTGTCTACAAGTTACTCCCAGACTATTTACAGTATGTAAAGTGCCAAGACACAGGGGAACACATATTCCAGCTGAAGACTCTGTCTACAAGTTACTCCCAGACTATTTACAGTATGTAAAGTGCCAAGACACAGGGGAACACATATTCCAGCTGAAGACTCTGTCTACAAGTTACTCCCGGACTATTTACAGTATGTAAAGTGCCAAGACACAGGGGAACACATATTCCAGCTGAAGACTCTGTCTACAAGTTACTCCCGGACTATTTACAGTATGTAAAGTGCCAAGACACAGGGGAACACATATTCCAGCTGAAGACTCTGTCTACAAGTTACTCCCGGACTATTTACAGTATGTAAAGTGCCAAGACACAGGGGAACACATATTCCAGCTGAAGACTCTGTCTACAAGTTACTCCCGGACTATTTACAGTATGTAAAGTGCCAAGACACAGGGGAACACATATTCCAGCTGAAGACTCTGTCTACAAGTTACTCCCGGACTATTTACAGTATGTAAAGTGCCAAGACACAGGGGAACACATATTCCAGCTGAAGACTCTGTCTACAAGTTACTCCCGGACTATTTACAGTATGTAAAGTGCCAAGACACAGGGGAACACATATTCCAGCTGAAGACTCTGTCTACAAGTTACTCCCGGACTATTTACAGTATGTAAAGTGCCAAGACACAGGGGAACACATATTCCAGCTGAAGACTCTGTCTACAAGTTACTCCCGGACTATTTACAGTATGTAAAGTGCCAAGACACAGGGGAACACATATTCCAGCTGAAGACTCTGTCTACAAGTTACTCCCGGACTATTTACAGTATGTAAAGTGCCAAGACACAGGGGAACACATATTCCAGCTGAAGACTCTGTCTACAAGTTACTCCCGGACTATTTACAGTATGTAAAGTGCCAAGACACAGGGGAACACATATTCCAGCTGAAGACTCTGTCTACAAGTTACTCCCGGACTATTTACAGTATGTAAAGTGCCAAGACACAGGGGAACACATATTCCAGCTGAAGACTCTGTCTACAAGTTACTCCCGGACTATTTACAGTATGTAAAGTGCCAAGACACAGGGGAACACATATTCCAGCTGAAGACTCTGTCTACAAGTTACTCCCGGACTATTTACAGTATGTAAAGTGCCAAGACACAGGGGAACACATATTCCAGCTGAAGACTCTGTCTACAAGTTACTCCCGGACTATTTACAGTATGTAAAGTGCCAAGACACAGGGGAACACATATTCCAGCTGAAGACTCTGTCTACAAGTTACTCCCGGACTATTTACAGTATGTAAAGTGCCAAGACACAGGGGAACACATATTCCAGCTGAAGACTCTGTCTACAAGTTACTCCCGGACTATTTACAGTATGTAAAGTGCCAAGACACAGGGGAACACATATTCCAGCTGAAGACTCTGTCTACAAGTTACTCCCGGACTATTTACAGTATGTAAAGTGCCAAGACACAGGGGAACACATATTCCAGCTGAAGACTCTGTCTACAAGTTACTCCCGGACTATTTACAGTATGTAAAGTGCCAAGACACAGGGGAACACATATTCCAGCTGAAGACTCTGTCTACAAGTTACTCCCGGACTATTTACAGTATGTAAAGTGCCAAGACACAGGGGAACACATATTCCAGCTGAAGACTCTGTCTACAAGTTACTCCCGGACTATTTACAGTATGTAAAGTGCCAAGACACAGGGGAACACATATTCCAGCTGAAGACTCTGTCTACAAGTTACTCCCGGACTATTTACAGTATGTAAAGTGCCAAGACACAGGGGAACACATATTCCAGCTGAAGACTCTGTCTACAAGTTACTCCCGGACTATTTACAGTATGTAAAGTGCCAAGACACAGGGGAACACATATTCCAGCTGAAGACTCTGTCTACAAGTTACTCCCGGACTATTTACAGTATGTAAAGTGCCAAGACACAGGGGAACACATATTCCAGCTGAAGACTCTGTCTACAAGTTACTCCCGGACTATTTACAGTATGTAAAGTGCCAAGACACAGGGGAACACATATTCCAGCTGAAGACTCTGTCTACAAGTTACTCCCAGACTATTTACAGTATGTAAAGTGCCAAGACACAGGGGAACACATATTCCAGCTGAAGACTCTGTCTACAAGTTACTCCCGGACTATTTACAGTATGTAAAGTGCCAAGACACAGGGGAACACATATTCCAGCTGAAGACTCTGTCTACAAGTTACTCCCGGACTATTTACAGTATGTAAAGTGCCAAGACACAGGGGAACACATATTCCAGCTGAAGACTCTGTCTACAAGTTACTCCCGGACTATTTACAGTATGTAAAGTGCCAAGACACAGGGGAACACATATTCCAGCTGAAGACTCTGTCTACAAGTTACTCCCGGACTATTTACAGTATGTAAAGTGCCAAGACACAGGGGAACACATATTCCAGCTGAAGACTCTGTCTACAAGTTACTCCCGGACTATTTACAGTATGTAAAGTGCCAAGACACAGGGGAACACATATTCCAGCTGAAGACTCTGTCTACAAGTTACTCCCAGACTATTTACAGTATGTAAAGTGCCAAGACACAGGGGAACACATATTCCAGCTGAAGACTCTGTCTACAAGTTACTCCCGGACTATTTACAGTATGTAAAGTGCCAAGACACAGGGGAACACATATTCCAGCTGAAGACTCTGTCTACAAGTTACTCCCGGACTATTTACAGTATGTAAAGTGCCAAGACACAGGGGAACACATATTCCAGCTGAAGACTCTGTCTACAAGTTACTCCCGGACTATTTACAGTATGTAAAGTGCCAAGACACAGGGGAACACATATTCCAGCTGAAGACTCTGTCTACAAGTTACTCCCAGACTATTTACAGTATGTAAAGTGCCAAGACACAGGGGAACACATATTCCAGCTGAAGACTCTGTCTACAAGTTACTCCCGGACTATTTACAGTATGTAAAGTGCCAAGACACAGGGGAACACATATTCCAGCTGAAGACTCTGTCTACAAGTTACTCCCGGACTATTTACAGTATGTAAAGTGCCAAGACACAGGGGAACACATATTCCAGCTGAAGACTCTGTCTACAAGTTACTCCCGGACTATTTACAGTATGTAAAGTGCCAAGACACAGGGGAACACATATTCCAGCTGAAGACTCTGTCTACAAGTTACTCCCGGACTATTTACAGTATGTAAAGTGCCAAGACACAGGGGAACACATATTCCAGCTGAAGACTCTGTCTACAAGTTACTCCCGGACTATTTACAGTATGTAAAGTGCCAAGACACAGGGGAACACATATTCCAGCTGAAGACTCTGTCTACAAGTTACTCCCGGACTATTTACAGTATGTAAAGTGCCAAGACACAGGGGAACACATATTCCAGCTGAAGACTCTGTCTACAAGTTACTCCCGGACTATTTACAGTATGTAAAGTGCCAAGACACAGGGGAACACATATTCCAGCTGAAGACTCTGTCTACAAGTTACTCCCGGACTATTTACAGTATGTAAAGTGCCAAGACACAGGGGAACACATATTCCAGCTGAAGACTCTGTCTACAAGTTACTCCCGGACTATTTACAGTATGTAAAGTGCCAAGACACAGGGGAACACATATTCCAGCTGAAGACTCTGTCTACAAGTTACTCCCGGACTATTTACAGTATGTAAAGTGCCAAGACACAGGGGAACACATATTCCAGCTGAAGACTCTGTCTACAAGTTACTCCCGGACTATTTACAGTATGTAAAGTGCCAAGACACAGGGGAACACATATTCCAGCTGAAGACTCTGTCTACAAGTTACTCCCGGACTATTTACAGTATGTAAAGTGCCAAGACACAGGGGAACACATATTCCAGCTGAAGACTCTGTCTACAAGTTACTCCCGGACTATTTACAGTATGTAAAGTGCCAAGACACAGGGGAACACATATTCCAGCTGAAGACTCTGTCTACAAGTTACTCCCGGACTATTTACAGTATGTAAAGTGCCAAGACACAGGGGAACACATATTCCAGCTGAAGACTCTGTCTACAAGTTACTCCCGGACTATTTACAGTATGTAAAGTGCCAAGACACAGGGGAACACATATTCCAGCTGAAGACTCTGTCTACAAGTTACTCCCAGACTATTTACAGTATGTAAAGTGCCAAGACACAGGGGAACACATATTCCAGCTGAAGACTCTGTCTACAAGTTACTCCCGGACTATTTACAGTATGTAAAGTGCCAAGACACAGGGGAACACATATTCCAGCTGAAGACTCTGTCTACAAGTTACTCCCGGACTATTTACAGTATGTAAAGTGCCAAGACACAGGGGAACACATATTCCAGCTGAAGACTCTGTCTACAAGTTACTCCCGGACTATTTACAGTATGTAAAGTGCCAAGACACAGGGGAACACATATTCCAGCTGAAGACTCTGTCTACAAGTTACTCCCGGACTATTTACAGTATGTAAAGTGCCAAGACACAGGGGAACACATATTCCAGCTGAAGACTCTGTCTACAAGTTACTCCCGGACTATTTACAGTATGTAAAGTGCCAAGACACAGGGGAACACATATTCCAGCTGAAGACTCTGTCTACAAGTTACTCCCGGACTATTTACAGTATGTAAAGTGCCAAGACACAAGGAACACATATTCCAGCTGAAGACTCTGTCTACAAGTTACTCCCGGACTATTTACAGTATGTAAAGTGCCAAGACACAGGGGAACACATATTCCAGCTGAAGACTCTGTCTACAAGTTACTCCCGGACTATTTACAGTATGTAAAGTGCCAAGACACAGGGGAACACATATTCCAGCTGAAGACTCTGTCTACAAGTTACTCCCGGACTATTTACAGTATGTAAAGTGCCAAGACACAGGGGAACACATATTCCAGCTGAAGACTCTGTCTACAAGTTACTCCCGGACTATTTACAGTATGTAAAGTGCCAAGACACAGGGGAACACATATTCCAGCTGAAGACTCTGTCTACAAGTTACTCCCGGACTATTTACAGTATGTAAAGTGCCAAGACACAGGGGAACACATATTCCAGCTGAAGACTCTGTCTACAAGTTACTCCCGGACTATTTACAGTATGTAAAGTGCCAAGACACAGGGGAACACATATTCCAGCTGAAGACTCTGTCTACAAGTTACTCCCGGACTATTTACAGTATGTAAAGTGCCAAGACACAGGGGAACACATATTCCAGCTGAAGACTCTGTCTACAAGTTACTCCCGGACTATTTACAGTATGTAAAGTGCCAAGACACAGGGGAACACATATTCCAGCTGAAGACTCTGTCTACAAGTTACTCCCGGACTATTTACAGTATGTAAAGTGCCAAGACACAGGGGAACACATATTCCAGCTGAAGACTCTGTCTACAAGTTACTCCCGGACTATTTACAGTATGTAAAGTGCCAAGACACAGGGGAACACATATTCCAGCTGAAGACTCTGTCTACAAGTTACTCCCGGACTATTTACAGTATGTAAAGTGCCAAGACACAGGGGAACACATATTCCAGCTGAAGACTCTGTCTACAAGTTACTCCCGGACTATTTACAGTATGTAAAGTGCCAAGACACAGGGGAACACATATTCCAGCTGAAGACTCTGTCTACAAGTTACTCCCGGACTATTTACAGTATGTAAAGTGCCAAGACACAGGGGAACACATATTCCAGCTGAAGACTCTGTCTACAAGTTACTCCCGGACTATTTACAGTATGTAAAGTGCCAAGACACAGGGGAACACATATTCCAGCTGAAGACTCTGTCTACAAGTTACTCCCGGACTATTTACAGTATGTAAAGTGCCAAGACACAGGGGAACACATATTCCAGCTGAAGACTCTGTCTACAAGTTACTCCCGGACTATTTACAGTATGTAAAGTGCCAAGACACAGGGGAACACATATTCCAGCTGAAGACTCTGTCTACAAGTTACTCCCGGACTATTTACAGTATGTAAAGTGCCAAGACACAGGGGAACACATATTCCAGCTGAAGACTCTGTCTACAAGTTACTCCCGGACTATTTACAGTATGTAAAGTGCCAAGACACAGGGGAACACATATTCCAGCTGAAGACTCTGTCTACAAGTTACTCCCGGACTATTTACAGTATGTAAAGTGCCAAGACACAGGGGAACACATATTCCAGCTGAAGACTCTGTCTACAAGTTACTCCCGGACTATTTACAGTATGTAAAGTGCCAAGACACAGGGGAACACATATTCCAGCTGAAGACTCTGTCTACAAGTTACTCCCGGACTATTTACAGTATGTAAAGTGCCAAGACACAGGGGAACACATATTCCAGCTGAAGACTCTGTCTACAAGTTACTCCCGGACTATTTACAGTATGTAAAGTGCCAAGACACAGGGGAACACATATTCCAGCTGAAGACTCTGTCTACAAGTTACTCCCGGACTATTTACAGTATGTAAAGTGCCAAGACACAGGGGAACACATATTCCAGCTGAAGACTCTGTCTACAAGTTACTCCCGGACTATTTACAGTATGTAAAGTGCCAAGACACAGGGGAACACATATTCCAGCTGAAGACTCTGTCTACAAGTTACTCCCGGACTATTTACAGTATGTAAAGTGCCAAGACACAGGGGAACACATATTCCAGCTGAAGACTCTGTCTACAAGTTACTCCCGGACTATTTACAGTATGTAAAGTGCCAAGACACAGGGGAACACATATTCCAGCTGAAGACTCTGTCTACAAGTTACTCCCGGACTATTTACAGTATGTAAAGTGCCAAGACACAGGGGAACACATATTCCAGCTGAAGACTCTGTCTACAAGTTACTCCCGGACTATTTACAGTATGTAAAGTGCCAAGACACAGGGGAACACATATTCCAGCTGAAGACTCTGTCTACAAGTTACTCCCGGACTATTTACAGTATGTAAAGTGCCAAGACACAGGGGAACACATATTCCAGCTGAAGACTCTGTCTACAAGTTACTCCCGGACTATTTACAGTATGTAAAGTGCCAAGACACAGGGGAACACATATTCCAGCTGAAGACTCTGTCTACAAGTTACTCCCGGACTATTTACAGTATGTAAAGTGCCAAGACACAGGGGAACACATATTCCAGCTGAAGACTCTGTCTACAAGTTACTCCCGGACTATTTACAGTATGTAAAGTGCCAAGACACAGGGGAACACATATTCCAGCTGAAGACTCTGTCTACAAGTTACTCCCGGACTATTTACAGTATGTAAAGTGCCAAGACACAGGGGAACACATATTCCAGCTGAAGACTCTGTCTACAAGTTACTCCCGGACTATTTACAGTATGTAAAGTGCCAAGACACAGGGGAACACATATTCCAGCTGAAGACTCTGTCTACAAGTTACTCCCGGACTATTTACAGTATGTAAAGTGCCAAGACACAGGGGAACACATATTCCAGCTGAAGACTCTGTCTACAAGTTACTCCCGGACTATTTACAGTATGTAAAGTGCCAAGACACAGGGGAACACATATTCCAGCTGAAGACTCTGTCTACAAGTTACTCCCGGACTATTTACAGTATGTAAAGTGCCAAGACACAGGGGAACACATATTCCAGCTGAAGACTCTGTCTACAAGTTACTCCCAGACTATTTACAGTATGTAAAGTGCCAAGACACAGGGGAACACATATTCCAGCTGAAGACTCTGTCTACAAGTTACTCCCGGACTATTTACAGTATGTAAAGTGCCAAGACACAGGGGAACACATATTCCAGCTGAAGACTCTGTCTACAAGTTACTCCCGGACTATTTACAGTATGTAAAGTGCCAAGACACAGGGGAACACATATTCCAGCTGAAGACTCTGTCTACAAGTTACTCCCGGACTATTTACAGTATGTAAAGTGCCAAGACACAGGGAACACATATTCCAGCTGAAGACTCTGTCTACAAGTTACTCCCGGACTATTTACAGTATGTAAAGTGCCAAGACACAGGGGAACACATATTCCAGCTGAAGACTCTGTCTACAAGTTACTCCCGGACTATTTACAGTATGTAAAGTGCCAAGACACAGGGGAACACATATTCCAGCTGAAGACTCTGTCTACAAGTTACTCCCGGACTATTTACAGTATGTAAAGTGCCAAGACACAGGGGAACACATATTCCAGCTGAAGACTCTGTCTACAAGTTACTCCCAGACTATTTACAGTATGTAAAGTGCCAAGACACAGGGGAACACATATTCCAGCTGAAGACTCTGTCTACAAGTTACTCCCAGACTATTTACAGTATGTAAAGTGCCAAGACACAGGGGAACACATATTCCAGCTGAAGACTCTGTCTACAAGTTACTCCCGGACTATTTACAGTATGTAAAGTGCCAAGACACAGGGAACACATATTCCAGCTGAAGACTCTGTCTACAAGTTACTCCCGGACTATTTACAGTATGTAAAGTGCCAAGACACAGGGGAACACATATTCCAGCTGAAGACTCTGTCTACAAGTTACTCCCAGACTATTTACAGTATGTAAAGTGCCAAGACACAGGGGAACACATATTCCAGCTGAAGACTCTGTCTACAAGTTACTCCCGGACTATTTACAGTATGTAAAGTGCCAAGACACAGGGGAACACATATTCCAGCTGAAGACTCTGTCTACAAGTTACTCCCGGACTATTTACAGTATGTAAAGTGCCAAGACACAGGGGAACACATATTCCAGCTGAAGACTCTGTCTACAAGTTACTCCCGGACTATTTACAGTATGTAAAGTGCCAAGACACAGGGGAACACATATTCCAGCTGAAGACTCTGTCTACAAGTTACTCCCGGACTATTTACAGTATGTAAAGTGCCAAGACATAGGGGAACACATATTCCAGCTGAAGACTCTGTCTAGAAGTTACTCCTTTTACAACACTCACCTAATGAGACCACCATCCTAGGAGACATCAACATCAACTGACTATCCTTTTCCTCTGATAATCCAAGCACACACATAAATCTATATGGTTTCTCCCAACTAATCTCCACCCCCATTTACACCAGCAAACTTATTAACTCTACTTCCATCCTGGACTGGAAACTTGCCTCAAATCCACAAAAATATCATTCCACTGAAACTCTCTCCCTGACTGCCTCAGTGATCATTGCTTAATTAAGGTTCTCAGATATTCTCTCCTAAACAGCCCTCATAGAGACATAGATTGCTGCAAACTCACAAATTTTCAATCTGATATCTTCAACAACCTTCTCTCATCAAGTAACTCATCCTTCCTCTATCATTTATCCCTTGATGATGCTGTACTTGAATTCAGTTCTGTATTTTTCAACATTCTCAAACCCCCCCCCCCCCCCCGTGCACAGTTAGAGTCAAATCCCTTATCTCTCCCTGGCTTATGCAAACCACTCGAACTCTAATGCTTAGAAGAGATAAAGCTCGGAGAATCTGGTCCAAAACAAAACTCCCCACCAACCTGCAATACTACAAATAACTACGCAACCTTACAAAGAAACACATCACTAACACCAAGAGAAACCTCTATAACAATCCACCATCCACTCTTTCATCAAACCCATTTTGGAAATCCGTCAACCAAATTCTGCACGCAGGTAACCCTACTTTCCCCAATCCTTGCCCAAACAATACTGTTCAAGAAACAGCAACTAATTTTAATGCCTACTTCATTGAAACCATCAGTAAACTATTACTGCAATCAAACTCCATTACAAATGTCTTCACCTCCCCAGATCCAACAACATCCCCAACCCCTCTCCTGCCTTCTCACTAAAAACTATATCTAACAACTATATAAAATCCCTGCTTAGCAAGCTAAAACCCTGCCTTGCCTCTGTGGACAGTCTCACTCAACTCTTCGTCCTTAAAGCTGCAAACGCACTAGCACTTCCCATCTCTATTCTTATTGACTACTCACTCATTGAATCCAACGTTCTCACAATTTGGAAAAAAGAACTTTCCAACTTTAGACCCATCACAATTCTCACACCTCTCTCCAAATTCTTAGAGAAATGTATCCATAAGCAAATTCTACAATACCTCTTACAAGAAAACCTACTCACTCCCACACAACACAGCTTTCATCCAAAACACATCACCTTAACTGCTCTTATATCCTTCTTTAACTCTATATCCCAAGCTAGGGACAATAACAAACTCATTTCCACCCTATTCCTTGAACTTTCTAAAGCCTTCAGTACAGTATCTCATCCTATGCTTATGACTAAACTCTCTGAACTTAATATGTCAACTTCAACCATCTCCTAGTTTGCAAGTTACCTCTCAGATTGGCAACAGTCCGTTAGATGGCTCTCTACTACATCACCTGCCAAAATGGGACTTCCCCAAGGGTCTATCCTTGGCCCTCTCCTGTTCAACCGTTTTACTAATCAATTGCATACTTCCTGTCCTTGGTCATCCCTCATACAATATGCTGACAATTCCACCGTCATTAATATAGCTGACTGCCTTTCAGACCTAAATACTCTCACTCAAAAATCCTTCCTATCCATTTTAAACTAACTCACTCAGAATCAGCTGATCATGAACCTCAAAAACACTAAACTTCTTTTCACCTCCAAAATCCTGAACCATCTCAAATCTTCCTTCTCTATCTCTTCCCTTAACAATACACCTATCTCAGTCAAGCCTCACACCAAGCTTCTGGGAGTCATCATAGATGACCAACTCAAATATGATCTACAAATCACCAATAACATTAAAAAAAAACATCAAAAACTAGTTCCAAAATCTCACTATCCCATGCTTATCTCCTTCCAAGCCTTTTCTATGGCTCTCACATCTTCATAAACCTACAGTCTTTTCTCCTGTCTAAACTAGAATCTACTTACAACAAAAATGCTAGATTCACATCAGGTCAGACCTACTAGTTTCACCATTGCCTTGCCCTTAAAAGCCTTAACTGCTTAGAATTTCCCCACCAACTTATCATTTCTTAGCTTCAAATCATACATTCTATTTTGCACCAGCCCTTCTCTTGCCCTGACCTGACCTGACCTTGCTAGTCTCCTACTATACCTTCCCAAGACCTCTAAGAAGTTTTAAACAAAACCTCCTCACTATCTATAAACCTAAAAGCAAAACTGGGCAAAACTTGTATAGCTACTGTCCTGCCCAAGCTTGAAATAAACTTCCACTACACATCAGAAATATTACTCACCCACAGAGATTCAAAACTGCTCTCGAAAACCTTCTAATCAGTACTTGGCTTTGTCACTGTACCCACCCACCATGAGAGGATCTTAGTCTCCTCTGTCCTTCCTCTCATCAATCCTCCTCTCTTCCTGTCATGCCCACCTTACTCCTCAATTCAACCTCCCCCCCTTACTCCTTCTAGACTTACAATAACGTTATCTTCTGCTCTCTGGTCTCTACTCACCTAACCATTTATTCCTCCTTATATTAGAGCTCCATCTACAACATCTGGTACCGTTAGGCACATATATTTGGCACTGTGTCACTCGAAGTGCCATGGTAAAGGCTTGTATATAACTGCTAATGTACAAAGGATTACACCTAGGATTTGTTACAGTCAGACTCTTGTATTTGCTGTTGTACCATTCACAGTGCTGTGGTATATGCCTGTATATAACTTATGTACAAATGTTTCCTTTTATGATTTATTTATACTACTTGTGTGTATACATTTGATTTGTTATACTGCTTATATGAGTTGCTTATACACTGTGGATTTGTTACACTATTTGTCTGTACTAATTGTGGAGCTTTTCTCCCCAGGCCTCCGCTGAAAAAGAGCTTTTGCTAAGTTGGACTATCCCATTCAACAACTGTCAAATAAATAAAAATAAATAAAATAAATTTGTTCACAGATCCTGCTCTGCCTCCAGTGTTATCATTCTCAAGAAGGACCTTTACATTTTAATCATTTTTTTATAAGTATATGATGTGAACCAACAACTTTAGATTAACTAGAGTTTACACTAATAATTTCCCAGTTATCTCAAATTATTCTTTAAACACATGCTGATTCACTATTATAAGTACCTACACATGCAGAACTGTAATCAGTGGTATACCATTTCAGATATCTCCTGTATCCCTACCGTTATTGCTCAAAACAGGAATGAACTTGTCAGACCTATCTGTTCACAAAAGCAATATGGTGATAAAGAGAAATAGCTGTTAGAGAAACTGTCCAGTGCATCACAAGATAAACTCAGCAGGACTTTTCTTGTAAAGATTGTTTTTCCCCTATTACTATGCGAGTTTGGAGGTATTGTATGACAAGTTTAAATGTTTGGCATGCCTGAGAAGATTGAAGTTCCAAAACAATCTTTTTTACTGCTTTCAGCAATGTCATTTATATGGCATGAGCTGTACTTATGGCACAAGTGATGAGTAAAGAATATTTACGAAAGCAAAGATTTGATAGTTTCAAAGGTGTACTGACACTGACATGGAAATGTAGTTACTTTAAGAATTGACATTGAGGGACCAGCTTAAGTAGAAATTAACAGGAAAGTAATCCACTCAATTTAGAGAGGAACTAAATTCAGTCAAAGTTTTAATTTTTAAATATGTTACTAAGATTCTATTTTTTAATTTTATGTGTTACATGAGTAGCTGAACTGATACTTCTTGATCAAAGTTTGGGCATCAATGTAAACACTTTAAAACCAAAAAACAAAGAACAACAAAGTAAGTGTGAAGTCACAATAGCACACTGCATGCAATAAGTGCCACTGAAACCAAATGTTCTTCAAAAATAAGTCCTTATATGGTCCACAGAAGTCCACTTTATTGAAGACAAAATGTATAAGGGCTTTTGTTCCAAATCACATACACAGGAACTTCATCAGATATTGTTCCAAATCACATACACAGGAACTTCATCAGATATTATTAACTACTAGGCATTCCTTCATTTATACAAATAATACAATGACATCACTTCCTCATTAATTGCAACTCTTAAAATGAAAAAAGCCTCAAATCAAAGTTAAATTCATAGGTACAATAAATCCATGTGTAAGCAGATGCCAACATCTCTAATAAAACTGTATATACAAAATACATATATAAAACTCAGTATAAAAGTAATAAAACATGCAGAACATGTAATATTAAAATATCTAAATAAAAAAACAGTCCCTTACGTAAGCAAATCACATACATATAGGGAACTTAATGTTCACCTATTAAGAGCCTTTAATTTAAGCAAACAACTAATAGAAAGGCTATCATTTAAGCCTGGTCAGTGAACTGCATCTAACCGTAATTGCCATAATAATTCAGCTTTCTCCAAAAGATATGGTCATGCTGCCCCCCTATTATGTCTTTTTTGGACTTCAAGAACTATAAATGTAAAATGATGATTACTATGCTCCTTAATATGTTTAGCAAGAGCATTCACATCACTAGCATTTCTGATGGTCTGATGTGTTCACTATTTTGATTTTAAGCTTACATTCAGTATTCCCGAATGTAAAAACAGGAATAATAAGAACAGTTGGCACAATAAACAACGCTTTCACTCAGGCAACTTTAATATTATTGATTTCACATTCACTAACATCTAAAATGAATGGGCAGAACTTGCAATTTCCACATTTAAACATCAGCCCCTTCCTCAATGGTACATCAGTGCATTCAAATATGTTTTTTAAGTTGGAGCCCTTCTTAAAAACACACATAGGTTTCTCCCTTAAAATTTTAAGTAATTTGTTTTCACTGCTAAGCAGATTCCAATTTGTACACAAGATTTCTTTAATGGAATATGTGTCACATGAAAAAGTTGTGGAAAAACTGGAATAATAGTTCCTTCAACCCTAGTGGAATTATAACTTCTAACATTTACTTAATTGCTGGGACTCATTAAAGTATTCCTATAAATGTCTGTGTGTGCTTCGTTGTTAATCAGATTCAGAAGGATTGTTTTATTATTTAGATATTTTAATATTGCATGTTCTGCACTTTATTTTTTATTACTTTTATACTGAATTTTATATATGTATTTTGTATATACAGTTTTATTAGAGATGTTGGCATCTGCTTACACATGGATTTATTGTACCTATGAATTTAACTTTGATTTGAGGCTTTTTTTCATTTTAAGAGTTGCAATTAATGAGGAAGTGATGTCATTGTATTATTTGTATAAATGAAGGAATGCATAGTAGTTAATATTATCTGATGAAGTTCCTGTGTATGTGATTTATAACAATATCTCATGAAGTTCCTGTGTATGTGATTTGTAACAAAAGCCCTTATACATTTTATCTTCAATAAAGTGGACTTTTGTGGACTATATAAGGACTTATTTTTGAAGAACATTTGGTTTAAGTGGCTCTTATTGCCTGCGGCCTGTTATTGTGACTTTGTGCTTACTTTAATCAATGTAAACACACACGCACATATTATGCATGTGTGTGTGTGTGTGTGTGTGTGTGTGTGTGTGTGTGTGTGTGTGTGTGTGTGTGTGTGTGTATATATATATATATATATATATATATTTGTATACATAATTATATAGGTCTAGGACTATTGCCTGAATGCACATTTGCCTGAAATTCAAATGACTGAACACAATTGACTGAAACACAAATTCCTGAAAACACAATGTCCTGAAACACATTTCACTGAAAGGTATATATGGCATTTTCCCCACTGTAGTGCAAACCCAGAGTTAGTATATATAGTTGCGGGGGTGTGGGGCACAGCTCCCCACCAATTGTAAATATTTTTAGCTATAGACATGGATACTTACAATTCCAATAAATTACTGCTTTTAGAACATAATATATAGTTAAAGTATACTACCACATGGGAGGCTGTGCCTCCCACACCCCCAACTATATATTCTAACTCCAGGGTCGCAATACAGTGGGGAAAAGACCACATATAACTTTCAGCGAACCGTGTTTCTGGAAATTGTATTTTCAGGAAATTGTGCACAATCATCTGAGTTTTAGGCAAATGTGCATTCAGACAAAACTACTAGACCCATAAATATATATATATATATATATATATATATATATATATATATATATATATGTTTAATATCAAAATGAAGAATGAAAGTTTGGTGAACACAGCAATGCCAAACATCAGTTGGCTGAGTCCCATATTAACGAACTTCAATTCTGTGAGTGTACTCTGCAGTGATATCAATGTTATGGGGTCTATATTAAATCAACGAAAATTCATTACATCAAATACCAAAACAGCGACACATATTACTCAAACCGTGAAAATACCGAAGCACTAAACCACGAAATTTAAAATATCAAACGTTCATAGTCGGCCAACCCCACCACTCATTACATACTACCTACCCAAACAAAATAAATAAGCCACATACATGCAGTAACCAAACCCTACTCCTAACCCTAAAGTAAAGCACCAAAACTCAACTTCTAACCCTACACTAAACCCCACATACACAACTATCTGTACACTATACTTAACCCCTCCCTAACCCTAAGGTCCATAACTACCCCACACTTCCTCTACGGAGATATACCCAAACAAAATAAATAATACACATAAATACATTTAACAAAACCCTACTTCTAACACTACACTAAATCTTACACATATTACCTATCTATACACTTACCTTAACCCGCACCCTAACCCTAAGGTCCGTAACTAACGCACACTTACCTAACGGAGCTATACTGCAGACGGCCAAAAAAAACACTTTGACATTTCAAATTTTATGGTTTTGCATGTTCAGTAATTATGAATTTCACACAATACGTGTCGATGATTTTGTATTCGCGTAAACGGAGTTTCGACAATCTAATAGGAACCCAATGTTACGAACAGATATGGCGATACAGTGCAGACTGGGAAATTTCTCCCCTTCCTTACTGTAATGCGATCTCAGAGTTGGAATATATAGTTTTCAGGGGGCATGCGCACCCCCCCCCCCACAAAAATGTGAATTCCTTCATTGTGTAGTACTGAACTGTGTCTTTTCGCACTGCTGGAAAGCAGGCAGGTAAGTCATATTAGGTAAGAAAATTATGGCTGACATTGAAAACTGCTGAATTTGAAATCTTCATTATTTCAGTTTGACAATGTCAGCTAATTAATATGCAGAACGTTTATATATATATATATATATATATATATATATATATATATATATATATATATATATATATATATATATATATATATATATATATACTGAAGTGAATCAAAAGTTCTGTAGATTGAAAATGGAAACACAGACAAAACCATTGATCTCAGAAAATACTGTCATACCTCTGTCTATGCTCTGAAACATAACCTCAGAGCATGGGAAGTGAACCCTCCACACCCACTCCTATTTAAACACTCTAACTCCAAGACTCTGCAATATCAGGGAAAGAGATGATTTCCCAATGCTGGTATTACAGCAGTTTTGCAACAAATATCTACATCAATCTACACACATGATAAAAAGGACTTCTGTAATAAACCCCCCACAGCCCTAAAATCTAATCCTAAAAACTTCTGGAATTCTATTAACCAAATATTACATCCCGGTAGTCTTAGCTCCCACAATCCATGCTCAGACAAGACATCTGAAGAAACTGCCACTATCTTCAATACCTATTTTATCGATTCCATATTTAAGCTACTCAACCCTAACCCAAACTCCTCTACTATTAACATCTCCAACTTTTCTGAGCCTACTCCTAATACTATCTCCTCTAATACCATCTCCTTCAAACCTGTACCCACTAGCTACACCAAAACTCTACTCTCTAAATTAAAACTATGCCCAGCATCAGCTGACAATATTCCTTCCGCTTTTCTTCTACTAGCAGCTGACTCTCTTGCTCCCCCTGTATCTAGCCTAATTAATCGTTCTAGCTTCGAATCTAAAGTCCCTTCCATTTGGAAACAATGCTACACTCTACCTACACAAAGGAGGTAACTCCTCTGATATCTCCAACTTTAGACCTATTGCTATCCTCAACCCTCTCTCTAAAGTACTAGAAAAATGTATTCATAAATAAGTTATGCAGTATCCAATACAAAAAAATCTGCTTACACCCACTCAACTCGGCTTCAGACCCAAACCTAGCACCCTTACAGCTCTATTATCCTTCCTCAACACTGTCTTTATAGCCATGGATGACCATAAACATATTTATTGTCTATTCTTGGATCTCTCAAAAGCTTTTGACACTGTCTCACACACACTTCTGCTGCACAAACTGCATAACTTCAACTTCTCCTCTGATACTGTTGCATGGTTCTCCAGCTACCTCACTGATAGATCTCAATCAATGAGATGCCACTCTGCACTCTTGCCTCCTCTCCCTGTAAAAATGGGTGTACCTCAAGGGTTCTATCCTAGGGCCTTTACTTTTTAATATTTTACTAATCAACTCTATACCTCCTGTCCTCAGTCATCTTTAGTGCAATACACAGATGACTCTACAGTCATCACTATAGCCAACTCTCCCTCTAAACTCTTCTCAGCTACTCAGGCATCTTTTAACTTAGTCGAAACATGGCTCTCCAACAACCAACTTATTCTTAACCCTAAAAAAACAAAGCTGTTAAACTTCCTACCTAAAAAATTCAACAATATTAAAACCATCTTCTCCATACAGGCCCTTAAAAATACTCCCGTTCACGTAGAATCCAGCACTGAGCTCTTAGCGGTAACCATCAACGATCAGCTTAAATTTGACTTGCATGTTAATGACTGTATCAAAAAGACTCTTTCAAAACTAGGGCTCCTTTACTGTAACAAGAAATTTCTTACCTCTGAAGCCAAGATTACTCTCTCTCACCTACCTTCTACCCAGTATAATGTACAACTCTCAAATTCTCACATCTTAACTCAACACTCCTGACCAAATTTGAATCTACCTACAAGGTAGCTAGATTTGCTGCCCAACAAACCTAGAAATCCCATCACTGTCTCTCTCTAAATGACTTAAGCTGGCTTGAATTACCCCGCCAGCTGCTTCTCTCTCAGCTCCAGGTCATCCATTCTACCCTATACCAGCCTTCCTACTGCCCAGCACTATCCCCTCTCATCTCCCATTATTCTCCCTCCAGACCTCTCCGAAGCTCTATAAAGACCTACTACAAATCTACAAACCCAAGACTAAATTTGGACACAACATGTACAGCTATCACCCCACTATTGCATGGAATATGCTCCCACTAGATATCAGCATCCTTACACATCCTAAACAATTTAAGACAGCAACCAAACAGCACTTTAAAAGTCACTGGTCCTGCTAATGCACACTCCCTCCTTAAACATCCCCTACTTCCCATGCCTTAATCTACTTTCTGCCCTTAACTCACTTTTCTCACTAGCTTTCTCTAATCTTCTTTGACTGCTATTTCTACTGTCTTCTAAAACCTATTAAGCAAATCACCTCAGAGAGACATTCTATTGTAATTGTCTTGCCTTCATGCAAGTACATTATGATAAAACTGTTTTTTTTTGCAACTACTTACCCCAAAAACTATATTCATCTTAATGAAGTATTATTACTTTTTATACCTCTTGAAAGAGCTTTGCTATACTCCTGATTACTGACACTGTATATATATATATATATATATATATATATATATATATATATATATATATATATGGATCACCTTTAAAATCCTGAAAGCTCAAAATCCTGAATCTCAAAATCCCGAACACAAAATCCTGAAAGCTCAAAATCCTGAAAACTCATAATCCTGAATCTATATATACTGAAAACATACAGGACACCAACACAGACTATATTGCAGCACACACACTGCACATACACTACTATCTATCCACTTATATAACCCAGACCCTAACCCTATAGGTCCATATATATATATACCTCACCTGTGCCCTAACCCTAACTCACTTAACCCGCACCTAACCCCAAATTCTGTCACTATCGCACAATCACTCTCACCCGCACCCTACCCTAACTCCTAACCCTAACATCCATCACAATCGCACACTTACTGACCTGCTCCCTACCCCCCCGAATGTCCCAATCACACATCAGTGTTGGTGTCCTGTATGTTTTTCAGTATTATGAGATTCAGGATTATGAGTTTTCAGGATTTTGAGCTTTCAGGATTTTGTGTTATTTTGAGATTCAGGATTTTGAGCTTTCAGGATTTTAATATGACCCATATATATATATATATATATATATATATATATATATATATATATATATATGGATCTAGGACTCCATTACCACCGAACACACTTTAACGAAAGTGCTTTCATTGTAAAAGCAGTTTTGTTAAAGTATGTTAAAAAAAACACAAAATCTACTTGAATGCAGGAGGACAAGCCCCCCTGCATACCCCCACACCCCCTACTTTAATATTCTCACTCTGTGGTCGCACTACAGTAAGGAAAAGGGAATTATCCCTTACTGCACCATAGTATGACCGGGACAACAAGCATACTTACGCAAAAGTGCTGCTTCGGTGAACAGCACTTTCGCGCAAGTATGCTCGACAAATTAGGATTCGGTGAAAGATGCAGTCGAGCATCTGTACGGATCCTATATATATATATATATATATATATATATATATATATATATATATATATATATATATATATAGAGAGAGATATGCACCCCTGCTACATGATAATATAGTATAGTAGTGAGAATGGATGTTTAACAGATGATATTCCCCAGCCACCCCGAGCTATCCAGTTTTTACATCCTTGTTTCCACCCTCCTGCCATCAACCTCTGACCACTCATTAAAGGAACACACAACTTCACTAAACTTAAGACACCTTACTTTGATATATTCCCACATTAAACTGCCATTTGGTTTCACAATAATCCACTCTTTAATAAAACAAATAACAAGCAACACATCTTTCACAACCCCTTCACCTTCCCATCTACACTCTCTAGTCCTGTCCCAACATCATAGACTCTTGCCACTTATTTTCAGCACTTTCTTTCTAGCAATACCCTCTATAATGCTCCTCCCCCTCACCATCTTACTCCTCCTCCTCCCCGCAGTCCACTACACTATAACATCAGTAACCCCATCTCTTCCCCATCTCAACCATCCCTTCACTAGCTTATCAAAAGCCTCACAATCACCTACCTGAAACCCAAGACCTATGCCATTCATTCGCATGTTCAATTTTCCACCTACGGCTCATACAACTCCAGCTATGCACTCTTTTTACCTATTATTCCCCAATGACCACACTTCAAACATCCTAACCACCTCTATAAGTTCAATGCCATTTTGTCATACTCCTCCTCAGAGTCAGTATTGAATCCAGTCAGCTCCTTTCCACCACACAGCACCCATAATTTTACCATACACCTCCATCCACCCCTGTACCTTAACTCTCAAAGGATTTTTAATAACTTTCAGCAAAGAAACACCTTCCTTACATCCCACTTACCCAATATCACAGCTGTCAGTGAAACATGGCTCAAATAAATTTATCCTTATTTTCATTACCTATTCCCTTCACGCAAATACTTCCAAGACACCTGGCAACAGGCAAGGTGAGGTTACTCACATTCTTTATAAAAAAGCACTTATACCCAAGTATCATTGCTCAAACAAATACTTCGTCTGACACTGAACCCAACTAGATCCTTCTGAAACTTCCCTCCTGTAAAACATTCACCTTGTAATATTAGTTGCTTACCTTCCTCCTCCAGTCTCTCCTTCCAGACTTAATTCCTTTATTCTTACTATCACTTCAGCTTCATGCAAGTACAAAAATATCATTAATTTAGGTGATGTTACCCAAAACTACCTAGGTCCCCTGATAAATGACATTATCAAATTCCTAGCCAATGTCAGCTATATACAGTTAGTCAATGATACTACCCATCCAAATCTCCTAGGCAACAGCCACTCCCTTGTGGATTTGTTAATCGGTAACAACTCTAAAATTATCTGCAAAATGTCTACCTTTCACCCTTATTCAGTGACCACTCCCCAATAACCTTCCAAATTATCCACTAGTCACCAAAACTGCCCCACAAAGTACTTGCCTTCTGACCCAGATCCACAATCAATATAGAAAACCACAAAACACGCCTAGCAGCTATCAGCTGATCTCCCATTACCAACTTACAGAACTCCAGCTCAGCTACAATAACTCTTTCACATACACTCCTTCAACTTCAAGACAAATTCTTCCCTGTCACACATAGCACCTTTTCAAATACAACCCCCACCCCCAGTTGACCACTAAACTGAAAGTTCTGCTCAAACTTAAGGATAATGTGTGGTCTTGATGGAGATTAATCTCTTCACCAGGAAATCATACTGCCTTTACCTCTGTATGTAACTTAGGTAACTATGACATATGCAGACACAAAGCCAGCTATTTCAAACCTAAGCAAATTGTTCTGTTAGGCAAACTTCCACACTTCTGGCAGGAAGTAAATCTTCTCACAGGCTCTAAATTCCCACCTGCTTCCCTATTACCATCCAGACTTCTCTAGGCCAACTGTATAATCTGACTGTCTCAAGGAATTCAGCTACCTCTCTAGTGCCACAACCTCTACCTCTATTCCTGACCCACCAAGCTCCCCACCACCACCTTTTATCCCTCTCATCTATTTAAAAAAAAATATTCACAAAGACTCTGACACCTCTACTACAAAACATACCCCTGGATGCACCTGGTGTAGACAACATGCTTCCTTGGTTTATAATCATCTGCAAAGAATTCATGAATCACCTCTTCCCCACATTTATAACCTCTACTTAACTCAAAATGCAATTCCAGATACATGGAAACATCTCTTGTTAAACCCCTTTCCACATTCTTGGCTGGCCAGAGCACAGTGACAGCACTATGGCTACTAACAGATGAGATCTTTCTCAACATGAATAAAAGAAACCTTCTAGAAGCATCTTTATTGGCCTCACCAAAAAATGTTGATCTTATTGCCTACCTCTTGTCCCTTTACCATCTCAAAAAAATCGGAGTTAGCTTCAGCACCATAACCTTGTTATAAGATTTCTTAATAAATAGGCATTCCAAAGCCAATATTGGTTCATCCACATCACCTACAGCACCCCTTACCAAAGAAGAGCCCCAAGGGTCCATACTCTGATGTTGTTTTCAGTCTTTACTAATAAACTACCCACTAGCATTCCTAACCTCCATATAACTCTTTACACAGATGACATGGTTATCCTTCAATCTAGCCCCACACATTAAACTATTCAAACACCATTTTGATCTGACCACTACTATTTTAATTCCTGATGAAATAACCATAAGCTACTTTAAACACCTCCAAAACAAAAATTATGATGTTTGGAACCTCACATCACCTAAAGAAAACTCATAAAAATCTCAACATCACTGATCTCAATGCGATCCCAAAAGAAATAACCACAGCCTTTAAATACATAAGTTTATGGCTGGACCAGTCAGTTAACCTTCATAATTACCACAAATAAAAAAACAAAAGTAACCACAGTGTAATATATAACGAAAACAGTCCAAAACATACACTGTGAAGCAGTAGGAAACACCTCCAGTCAGCCAAAATCTTCAGTCCAAACTGTTTTTATTCTTCCAACATACAAAGACAAATTGAGTGCTTTCATGCCCTAAACTGAGGACTTCATCAGAATCTAACTGCACTCCATAGTACAGCCTTTAAATACTGTTAAAATGAGTGATGTCATCACCCTTCACTTTCCTTTAAAGATACACATACCTTAATGTTCAAATGAAATGCATTACAAGCACATTTTAACACAAAAATATTTTAACAAACATCATTTATAAAAATCCATCACATTTTGTCCATTGACTTACTTTAAAAGATATAATATATATATATATATATATATATATATATATATATGTGTGTGTGTGTGTGCACTGAATAGTTGACCCACACACACACACAGGCTAAGACACACAATACTTATGAGGTAGCTTTCCTCACTAATATTAGTTTTAAGGATACCATTTCATTAAGGCCTGGAGCATGGGTCGTAGCTAGTTTTATTTGCCACTTAATTTCCCTTTCCTCTATATAATTCCTGTAATCTCCCCCTCTAGGGTTTGGTCTTCTTCGCTCCACAATACCACACTAAAACTGAACAAATTTTGCACATAGCAATGAATGATTATATAGGGCATTATTTATATTTCCTGTGTGTGTGTGTGTGTGTGTGTGTGTGTGTGTGTGTGTGTGTGTGTGTGTGTGTGTGTAATAAGCTGGACAGGTTTTACAAACTGCCAGATATATCACCCCTGATGTCTGACAATTTCTTTTTTCAAAGAAAACCTTAGACTTCAAAATGTTTTGTAGGGTTACCATATTCTTAGCTTGTATGAACTTGCATTGTGCACAAGCACCACATCTTGTTGTACCACTATGTTAGCTGGATACCCTCTTTCATAAAACAGTATTTAAAGGCTGTACTGTGGAGTGCAGTTAGATTCTGATGAAGTCCCCACTTTAGGGGATGAAAGTGCTCATGCTGTGTCTTTGTATGTTGGAAGAATAAAACAGCTTGGACTGAAGTGTTTGGCTGACTGGAAATGTTTCCTACTGCTTCACAGTATATGTTTTGGATTTTTTTAACCTTCATAATTAACCATCATAACCCTATTGAAAAGAAAAGATCAATTCTCTTTTATTCTGACTATGGAAATATCTTCCTCTCTCCCCAGACTAGCTAAAAATGTAATAGGCAAAAAGTCTTTCTTTGTCTGTGTGAATCTGGGCTCCCCATTATAGCCACAGCTTCTTAAAAAAAAACTTGTCTACACTCCATTGAAAACTAAATATACTGATTCATTTCCAATTCCTCTCCTCAGGAACACCACTGCATCATCCTCTCCAAAACCAGATAAGTCCCATTCTCCTACAGAGTTGAGTTACTCCCAGGGTTTCTGCTTTTCAAACTGCTTCAAGCAGGTGCCTTCACACCTCTTGCTTCCAAAGTCCATAATAAAACAGCCCCCCTGTACAATCTCCACAACCTCTCCCAATTAATTCCTTCACTTCAGACCCCCAAACCAAGCTGCACTGTACTGACTACTCATTCTCCATTCTTGCACCCAAACTCTAGCAGATGAGTCAGTTCCAGAACAGCAGAATCCTCTGTGAGATATACCTGCCCCTCTAAACTGTTCTGCTTATGTTGTAGAAGAGGTTTAGATCCCTAAACTGAGTATTTATGATGCCATTTGACTTGCTGATGTCCAATAGGTCCATCAGTATTGAGATGGAGGATACTTTGTATTCCTAACACAGGTCACCCCTTAACAACCTGTAAGATACCGAATATAGTGACAGGGGGGCCTTGATTTGGAGCACGTAATGCACATTGTTTATACCCTGTATCCTTTTAGTAAGGTATATCTGCAGCATTGCAATTCTTGCATGGTTCGCCTAATGATGGCTAAGTAAAGGAGACAATGACATCCCTAGATCTAGACACGATCCCTTTATTTATGAGCTGTGCAATACAGAAGGAATTTCTTACAGCAATGGACACATGTTGGTTGAAATTAGGTCACTGTCCACATAAGTTCCCAAATTTCAAGTATCTTAAATTCCAGGCTAGTAATATAAATCTTGAAGCCTTTGTTTTGTTCACATCATTCCTTGGGAGATATGTGTGCCTTCCTTGCAAAACATCTGGTGCCAGCAGGCAACTCAATCCACTATTTTTTTATTATTTTTATTTACATTTGTTTACCAGGAAAGTCTGACTGGCCAGAAGCCCATTTTCAGTGAAGGCCTGAGGAGAAAAGCTCCACAGAAATATAAGCAATATACAATAATTAGATAGTACAATAGTATACATACAGTAAGATCCAATAGCATTCAATACAGTTTTCTAGTAGATGCAGATTCAAAAAGAAAAAACACAAAACATTTCAGTGAAGATCACTGTGAGAAAAAATTAAGTTAGTAATGTATACATATTAAATAATAGTTATGAATAAATGAGAGTTCCTTTATATGTATTTATTTTTGAGTTGCAGTAAACACTGAGGAGAGAGAAAATGATGTAAGGAGTAGACAGTGTGTTGAGATTGTCAGCATGCCTCTCACCCTCTTAGAACAAGAAATCTGGACAAAACCAAAAATAATGTGGGGCAAAGACCCAAAAATAGGGACAGTTTCTTTAAATATTGTTTGTACAAGCTTCAAAAGTTGATAGAATAACAGAGGTTGCATTTGCATTAATTTGCTGAACTGCATGAAGTCTGAAACTCAAGTGCCTGTTATTATTTTCTGACAATGATTTGTAAATGGTTTCCCATAAAACCAAAATTTTATGTGGAATAGACAAATAATTTGAGGCAAAAATATGGACATTCTGCATAAATCTGGACAGTTGAGAGGTATGCTTGTCAGTCAGGTTTGGCACAGGAGCAATGCCAGTTCTTGGATGGAGGTTCTAATAGCAGTTGTTTGAAACTGGTGGATTCAGGTGTGTTTTGGATGGTGTGGGGTAGAGAGTTCCATAATTTGGCTATTTGATTTTTGAGAATAGGGCTTTATTGTGAGTGTTGTTAGCTTTGTTTACTGGGAGAATGTTTCTGTCTGCAGATCTTAGACTTCGTGGGCATGAGTAGAGAACAACAAGTTCCTCGTGGGATGGGCAACTGTCAGACTGGAAGATGATATTGTGTGTGAATTTAAGTTGGTAGAGATGAAGAAGGTTATGTAGCTTGAGCCAAATCAATTTATGTAGAGCAATACAGTGGTAGGTTTGGTGGGGAAGGTTGGCTGCAAAATGGATTATTTTGTTGTAGCAAGTTTTCAATTTGGTTAAGTCTGTTTTTTTTAAGTTGGTTAAGAGGGAGAAAGCATATAGGAGCATAGAGAGGAGGAAGGCCCTGGATATGGCTAGTCTGGTATTGTCAGTGAGGAATGGCTTGCTTCTGTACAGTGAGCCAAGTGTGATGTAAACTTTCTTAACTGTGATGGCTATTTGTTGGTCAAGTCTGAGTTTGTTGTCAATTGTCATTCCAAGGAGTTTTGTATGCTCATCTGATTGGTTGTGTTGTTTGCTGAGAGAATGGTAAAAGGAGGGGTGGTCGGTGATTGTTTGCTACTGGTAAATAGCATTAACTATGTCTTCTTGGGGTTGAGGATTAGTTGTGATTTACTTAGATATGTTTCTATATCATTAGAAGCTTGTTGGGCTACTATTTGGAGGTCTGGTAAGGTATCTGCTGAGCAGATTAAAGTTGAATCATCCACATAATGAACTACTTTAGTGTGTGTTGTGGATGAGGCTAGACCATTAGTGAAGATGGTGAAAAGAAGGGGTCCTAGTATGGACCCTTGGGGGACTCCATCCAAAACAGGCAGAAGTGCTGAGAGTTTGGATTTCCATCTCACTGCTTGTTGTCTGTCAGAAAAATAGCTTAGGAACCAGGAGAGGGAAGTCTTTGATAGGTTTAGTGAGGCAAGAGTACTAAGGAGCTTCTGATGGGAGACAGTGTAGAATGCTTTTGACGTGTCCAAGATGATTGATGCTACTTGCTGGTTTAAATTTCTCAGCTGGTTGATAGTGATAGAGAAATTAATTATATAATGATATATGATATATAATGAGAACTAATTATATAATCATCCACAAAGGTCAGTTCATGTAGTATTTTGAAAAAGATGAAGCTTTGGACTTACAGTCTTATTTGACGCTATCCATTTTCCTTGTAAGAAATTAAATATCTGAACTTGAGCTGTTCAAATAAAGCAAACTGTTCTGAGTTCTTCCAGTGTAGTGGTACGTGGATGGATTTGAGTAACGGGAACACTGTCTTTGTCATCCTCATGATCCTCATAAAGGAGTAGTAAAGATAAATGTGAGAAGCATTCATCAGCTGTGCTTTGAGACCGTGGTCTGTACTGAACCATGTAATTGAACTGTAATAGTCTGGCAGACCATTAGAAAATATGCTTTCCTGCTCTTCACAACTCTTTCATTGTGAGAAGCACAGTAAGTGGATTGTGGTCTGTCCTCAGCAGAAACATGCATCCCCACAAATATGCACACCATTTCTCTGTCGCCCCCACACACAAAAAAGAGCTTTTTTTTTTCAACAATAACTTTCATTCTTCCTCATTAAATGTAATAGATGCAAGAGCAAAGTTCTTTTTTCTTTGTGTGCATGGTGTTGTGTAACAGCAACACCAAACTCATAATCAGAAGGTATCAGCAGTAACTATGATAGGCAATGAAGAGTTAAACAAAGTCAAAGTTGGACAGTGCATTGATACACCAGAACAAAACGTTATTAAGCAGCAGCAGAGCAAGTAAAGGTATTAGATCCGTGAAATAGTATTCTGAGTGGCTCCACAGCTGAAGCATAGTTAGGAATCAAGTCCATGTACCTTCAGAGAAAGCCCAAGAAAGAATATGTCTACAGGTAACTTAATGGAGGCACTTATACAATGGTCATTATGTGATCTCATTTAGGCATTATGCCTTCTGAGAGTGGTATATGTGCAAGAAAACTAGATATATTTCTTTAACGTGGTACTTAAATGTATTTAACTTGAAACTCAGTTGTATGGATATGATGAAAAACAACTTTGAGATTCTTATGTAGTTCTAATGAGGCTCCATAAACAGTATCATCCATGTAGCACTGAATACAATGCAGGATAGATGACATTCATTTCTGAAAGCAGTGAGATGTTGAAATGAGACTACAAGGCCCCCCCTTTTGAAAATATATAGACCTGCTTATTTAATAAATGTTGTGCGTTCTCTGCTTTCTTCATGAAGCAACAACACCTGGCAGTAAGTACTTTGAAAATCCAAATTAAAAAAATCTCTCAATCCTTGCAGCTTTGAAAACACATCCCAGATAAGATTGAGAGTAGCTATCAACAACAACAGCCTTGTTACATACACATATCACAATACACATATAAGTGTCCTAGTTTATGAAAGGGTAGTTGAAGTCTCCTAAAAGAATGGTGTTTGGCATTCATAGTGCATTACTACAACACTCTCATTGATATGTTAAAGTTGTGTCCCCAGCATCATATAATGGTGCAGAGAAAAGCACAGCTGTGCCCTTGTCCTTTTCATTCAAGTTTTGACTGTGTTCATAGTTTACTACATTTCGCAGTGTACAACACAGTCCCACAGTGCACATGCTTCCTGAAAGATTACTGAACATATATTCTGCAGAATTTGTGTACGTACACTGTATTACATTTAGGTCTTACCTTGCACTGCATTCTGATTCTGAAATGCATATCTCTGTACTTAGTCTGTATATGTATATATCACCTTCCATGAGTTTGTTGCACAGAGTGAGTGGGTTTCTGACCCTGTCCTTGATTGGGTTGTTGTCCTTGGTTTTCTTTACTGTTACCACAACTGATGACATCCATTCAGATGCATAATTTCTTTCAAAGATATCCCATTCCACTAACTTACATAATTCTACTGAGACAGCTTCCCTCACAAAATAGAGCAACCATCTAAATTTCTGTTACACCAACATGATGTTCAGCCATATACTTGTCGTGTACAATGTAATTTGCACGTGGTAAAATCTGTAACCCGGGTTGCATTGGAGCAGAAATGGCATTGCCATTTACAAGCTGTGCATTCAAAGCAGCAAGCAAGTCTCTCTCTCTCTCTCTACCCCTCTTTCCACCCCCCCCCTTCTCCCTCTCCAGTAAAGCAGTGCATCCCGTTACAATGTAAAATGAAGTTTGCACCACCTTGGACTTGTATTTTACTGTTACTGACAGACACCCCAGCATTAAGATTGGGTATCTTAAATAACCTATAAATGATTCAGTAAACAGAATTAATGTCTCATCCGAAAAGTACTTTAGACAGCCACAAGCAGTATTAACACAAAGCAACTAGTAGCCAACAATAAATAAAGCAAATACAACCTATTTTGATCCATAGTAGTAACTGAAACAATGCTTATAAATTTACCTGGGTGACTACATCTGAGCTGTCCCATTCAGTACTGTTTCCTCAGGAGTAAGGACGTCATGCACATTTTTAGAAGAGGAAAGGGACCCTTGCAAGATGTCCATTTTTCTTCCACTTGTCACACTGGGTGTCATTGACCAAAGTCTTGTTTTTTGTTTTTTTTTTAACTTTATGTGGACTAACAGCCATCTAAACATTTGTATCCCTTTTTGCAGCTTCCCTGTTTATACCCATCTTGTTGATTTGTATTATTCAGTGTATGAACAATGTTTATCCTCTTTCATGCAGAGTAACACTCTGTATGATATTATCAGACCCTTGTGATGATTTTGGTCTCTGCCATTGCAGATGTATTCTGACGTGCAATGGTAGTAGCCTTCTCTAAAGTGAAAATAGGTTCTAAAAGCAATCATTCTATTACCCAAGAAAAATATTCAAGCTGGTCCCAAATTATCTTATCAGTAAGATCTCCAAATCCCTATATAAGAACCAGTTCTCTTAAGGCTGGTATGTATTGCTGTATTTATTCAACACATCCCTGTCCTCTTTCACAAACTTTATAGCATTTAGTCATTACATTTACATTGCCACAAAAAAGTTCTTTAATGCAACAAATGAAGTACATAAATCATTTCTAAGAAGGTATAAAAATATGTCATCCCCTTAACCCAGGCAATGAATACATAAAGCCCTATTCATAGCTTCCAGTAACTACAGCAATATTTACAATAAAGCAGGTAATTTTAAGAAATACAAATCCGCAATGTGAAATAAATTGCAGGTTCCCCTGGGTATGAAAAGAAAGGTGTAGTTTACTGCAGAGACATTTTAAATCTTCATGGCTAGTAATATGTTGTACACTTAACCCGAGAACAAATGGCAATTGTGCTTCATTTTCAGTTCCCTTAATCTCAGCACAGCAAACACACAAACTCACGGTCAAATGTGGCCAGATCTGTAGCAACATCACAACACTTTATGAAGCTGTCTGAGATACAGTAGGAAGACAGTAGTCACAAGAGTCGAAGAAATAAACACTTATATTATCATGTACGTGAAGAAGATGAAAATGGTATGCTAGGAACAAAGACATCTATCCAAGGTAGAGAAATGTTTGTCATTTAAGTAAGAGGAACTGTTGCAATCGAAGACTTCACCCGAACAAAAAGGGTCTCAAGAGAATCATTAACTGCAAAGAAGAGTCACCCATAGTGAATATAAGCAGCCTGAGCTCCCATAGAAAGTGACCTGAGATGGCTCAGGGCCTAAATGCAGTAGTCCCATCGGAATAAGCACATGAATGTAACCTAATTCAACATAACCCAATAAATACATTTAATTTTCAGTTGCTGTTGAATACTGCTTGTCACAATCTCTCACTGGTAACACATCTACAGTATCTGTATCATTTATATTCTGATGAACATTATAAATGTTAAACAACACACAATTATGAATCTACAACATCTTTGCATTTTAAAGAATAATATTGGTGAAAATCGTACCTCTCAACTGTACAGATTTTCACCGAATATCCACATTTTTGCCTCATATTTTTGATCTGTTCCTCATAAAATCTGTGATTTTTGGGCAAATCATTGGGATGATCTGAGAACTGAATCACTAAATAATGATATATTTTTATGTTTCAGACTTCATATCCTTTAGACCAATGTATCCAAAGATAAATTCTGTTATTCTAGCAGCTTTTTAAGTTTATAAGAGCAGTATTTAAAGTCTGTCCCTATTTTTAGTCCTTTGTCCCCCCCATTCTGTGAGGCTTTGCCCAGAGTTTTTGCACTAAGAGGTTGACAGGTATTGCTTTATGACTAAAATGGGACATTTTGCGGCTGACACTCATCATAATATCATAGATTCATAGAAGAATACTAGACTATCGACCCCGAGTCTAGACATGTTTCCCAATAAAATTTGATAAGCATTGGTTCCCAAGAGTTTTAGCACTGACATGCTAATAGAGACATAAGAGCCAGACCAGTGGTATATTTACAATTTCCCATCCACCATTCCAGGTTTTACTTGAATAAGTGTAAGGATGAATCCTGCTTCACATGAAATGGAAGCCTGTTCCAGAGATAGTGGAGCCTCTGAGACACATACCTGTCCCTCCTGCATGTCCTTTTTATGCTGCAGGCAATGTCCATGATGATATTTGATTTACAGATATGCAGCAAGTCCTTTAGGGATGGATCAAAGGAAGCTTTCTAGACCAAGCAGAGGTCACCTCACAGCAACTGTACAAACTGAATATAAATACAAGACTTTGAGTTGGTCTGTACAGGACTTGTTTTCCAACCAATGTATTCTCTTTGTGAAGGAATCTCTGTGAACGCTCCAATTCTTGCATATGCCTGCCCAGGTATACATCCAAAGGGGCATTGTAGTCACTGAGAGTAGAATGCAACAGGACAATGACATGCTTAGATCTAGATGACATACCTCTGCTTATAGGATGTGCAACATAGAATGATTTCCTGAATACATAAACACATGAAAGTCAAATGCCAAATCACTATCTACATGTATTTCCAAATCTCTGACTACAGAGTCTATTCTTAGGGGTATTTTGTCAATGTAGTAGTTTGCTGGGATGGCCATCTTTCTGATTGCTGCTATGGTGCACTTTTAGGCACTGAGTTTTAGACCATGACTGATTCAATGACTGCACCCAATTTGCAACCGTCTGCAACTTGGGCAGCCAGAGAACCTTGATGTTAGTCTTGACCTAAAAGAGTAGATGCCAAATAGGAATTGCCACAGCACTGAGCCCTAAGGCACCCAACTAGTAACCAGATTTTTTGTGGAGGTAGACTCCTGTATTCTAACTTTTTGGGTCCTGTCTGTAAGACAGATGACTATCCAATGGGTGCTGTAGGGATTTATAACTAGTCTACTGAGCTACAGTGTCCAAGTGTATTGTGTTAAATGCCTTGGTCAGATCAAGGGAGGCACCATTTTGCCTGTGGGTATTCTTGAATGACCTTCTTGAAGAAGTGTCCCAGGCTGAGAAAGCAAGACCTGCCTTTGACAAGCCTAAACTGGTTGGGATCCAGTCTTTGTAGGTTAGCTATTCCATTAGGATATCCATGATTATTTTCTCCATAGCTCTGCATGTCAGACTAGTAAGGCCTATGCATCAATAATTCTCTGGGTGTGTGGATGGCACACCCTTGTGCAGTGGGTCAACCATTGCAGTCCTCCATTTGTTTAGCACAAAGCCTGTTTGGAGGCTATGGTTAAATAGTTATTCTAGTAGGCCCTATTGTTCATATTTCATGCTATTAAGGAGGCATATTTGGATATTGTCAGACCCCATCATTGCAGTGCTCCTGGCCTTGGAGAGCACCTTAAGTACCTGTTGTCTAGTGATAGTTGGAAGAGTTTTGGATATGGGGATTTTCTGAGGGGCATATGGTGGGAGAAGGTGGTAAGTCTGAGTTAAATTTGTTGTCTAGGAGGTTTGCTATATTGTTTGTCTCCATATCATTTACAAATAATGCAGTACATTGCTGTGTATTGCCTTTGAGATTACAGACAGAGCTGAAGAAAGCTTTTTGATTGTCTTGGTTTGGGAGACTAATTTTACCTCACATTTAGTTTTGGTCATCTTGCTTAGCCCCTGAGTTGCTTGTTTAAGTTGGTGAAGGATTTTTCACATTGTTGGGCATTGCATCTCCTAATTTTTGCCATGATTTTTTTCCTGTTGTAGAACAACCTATTGATGCTGGGATTCCATCAGGGTGGCTTGTTTTTTGCATTGATCCTGTGCTTAATCCAGGTCGGTACAACTGTCCCTATACAGCTGTCAATATGATTATACAGGGAGTCTGTGACTGACTCTGCACAGATAGTAGTGTTCTTATTGTTTTGAATGGCTTACAGTTTTTACCAGGATGTCACTTAAAACTAGAAAGTTTGCCCTAGTATAATTCCTTGAATTTCCAGAGTTAGCCAGTGCCTGTGGTTTTATCTTTATTTCAAAGGAGACAGATTATGGTCTAACCTGACAGTAAGGTTATTACTCTAGAGAGGGTGCAATGTTTCATCAGTTTCTGTGAGGACCAGGTCTAGGATGTTTGCATACATAGTGATTGTATGAACTACCTGGTCCAAAGTATTTGTATTTACAAAGTTCAGACATATCTCGGCCTGCATGTTAGCAGTAATTTATAGTTCCCAGTTTATAGTGGTGTAGTTAAAGTTGTTCATGAGTGTGGCACTGGTTGAATGTGGAGTGTCTCCAGCACATTTAAGTGTGTGTTATGTTTTTCCTCGTTCATAGAGGGGGGAACAATAACTTGCAAAGATATGGCATGGGACTTTGTCTAAGGTAATTTGAACAAGCAGAAGCTCAAGTGCATCATACTGATGGAACAGCATTGAAGTATGCTTGTTTTTAATGTAAATAGAGACGCCCCCACCTTTTGTCCCTTCCTGTGCTATAGTTGGTCTATATGTGTGGAAGGCAGTGTAGCCCTGAACTATTGGACTTCATGCAGTAGAGAAAAGTGTTATGATAAGCCATTGATGATAAGAGGTAGTTACTAAATAGAACATCAGTTGATGATACTATAACAAATACAAACATAATTTTGCACCCCCTAATCCCCCTCATCCCAGCTGCTTATATATATATTAAATCTAAAAGGAGGAAATCCCTGATATATAACAATTTGGATGTTTTAATGCAAAATCCTAGAAATGCACATTACTGACCACACATTAGAGTGGCATTTACTAGTGTACTAAAGCTAAGTGTGGCAACTGAATGCAACCATCAGTCAAGTGACATTTCACCTGCATTGACCCATTGGAGGGTGTATGTGTCATGTTAGGGTGTCATCTACAAGTGTCACTTCGCTGTATTAGGTAACCTCTTCTAATATCTACTAAACATGCTAGTGTTGGGAGTATCCCTGGCTCATCACAACCCTTTTTCTTTCCTGCATGAAGTCTTAACCATGTCCTTCTCCATTACAGTGTTACAAGCACAAGTATAGCACGTGTTGAATTTAGCAGAAGAGTTGACATGATTTGACAAAGAAGAAGTGTTCCACTGTTCATAGGAAAGGCTGGGGTGCTACCATCATAAGAGGACAGTTACAGATGGAATGTGATGTTGTACTGCACTAGGTAACTGCAAGATTAGCATTGTGTGCTCTTTTACAACAATTACATTTTACTGATGTTGGCAGTTATGAAAACTGACCTATAAATATCACAAGCATGAGTAAACCCTTGACAGTATCTCAGCATGTTCAGCAATTAAAATTAAATAATATCTGATTTTACAGAAAGTAAAAGGTCAGCAGTCATGCAGAACCTAAAAGTGTTCATATTCAGGAACAGATAATATAGGACCACACAGGAGGGTATATTCTTTTGTCAGCAAGAAAAGATCTCTTCACCCAGAATGCCAGGGCATGTACTGGCTTCCAAGTAGAGATCTATCTTTGAGGACAAAAGACTGCTAGCTTAAGTCATCCTCTAACAAACCTTGTTAAAGTTACACCACAAGTTGTAAACCTATTAATGGCCCATAAAACCTTGCAAGTGCTTGCAATATTAAATACCTTGCTTTAAAAAAACAGCCCCATAATCAGTCTCATTTTTCTGTGTTTAAGCAAAGTCAGGTCACACAAATTGACCCATTTAGTGATTATAAAAAGTAAACACTAATTTTCAGTTAAATGATTACCTCAGTATGCTTCTTTCTTTCTTTCATTTCATGTTGACACCTGCCAAGTCCCCACACTTATTCACCGAGTACATTCAGTGCCTTCTTTCACTGTCTTGTTTTGGTCCTATGACACCATCTCGAGTACAACTATCTTTGAGTTTTTTCCCAGACAGCTTTATCAAGCTAAACAGACAGGCGTGTCAGTGTGTAAAGCTGCAGCTACGTTAAAAAACAATCTGCATTGCATACCAGTCTATCTAGCTGGTACATTTGACATGTGTCATACTGTAGGATGCCTGTTATACATCTGTGGGGGGTTCCAAATAATAATATTGATGAAAGAAACAGGGAGTGTAGAACTGATTGCAGTGAATATTTCTCTTCATATGCTTTGGCTTATCAACATGGTCGTCAGCGGAAAAAATCCTTGAGTGACTGGCTGCATGTCATAACAACATTTTCCAGTACTACATGTCTGTGTGTGTGTGTGTGTGTGTGTGTGTGTGTGTGTGTGTGTGTGTGTGTGTGTGTGTGTGTGTGTGTGTGTGTGTGTGTGTGTGTGTGTATGTGTGTGTGTGTGTGTGTGTGTGTGTGTGTGTGTGTGTGTGTGTGTGTGTGTGTGTGTGTGTGTGTGTGTGTGTGTATGCTCTTATGTATGTGTATGTGTTTAAACATGGTGTGTTTTGCATGTGCATCCTTGTTTATAACATACTACTGCCCATTATGGAACAGAGTGGTCTACACATCTCTCTGCATGCACTTCAGATGTTAACATTTATGTCTGAATTCACTCTGTGTTGCATAACTGTAAACTACATATTGTGTACAATAAGTTATTAACTGCATGTTTCTTCCTAGTTTAGTAAGGTATCCATGAAGGCAATGCAACACGTTTGTAACTTTATGTTAAAAATTTAGTTTGGTAAAGATAAAAAAATAATAATAATGTCCCTGGTATGCAAGAAAAAAATGAGCTGCAACCATATAATGCAACTGCTTTGCCAAATATTAAATGCTGTTTAAAACATGTTGTTTCAGCTCGCACATACTTATGCTATACAATATGCATGAATAAAATATGTACGAGTCACAACAGCATTCATTAAATTCTGCTCTTTGCCTGTTCAGTAAGATAAAGGGTGTGGCTTTAAGGTGATAGAATGACAGCACACCTATAGACATAATGTAACACTGGAAAACCTAGAGAAGGGCTAGGATGCTTCCCACCCCTACTCTGTCTTCAGCTTAAGTACTAGCCAAAGGGTTCAGCAAAACACAGCTTATTATCTTGGTCAAAAATGTTCTTTTCCCTTTTCATCTCAACTGACATAGAACAATTATTGGAGACATTCCAAATAAACTGTCAACAGCCAAGCTAGAATTATTCAATTTTCTTTCATGAACATAATTCTGCATATACATAGCAGTACAGAGGTTGTTATTTAGATATCACTGTATGTGTGTACCATTTCGTATTCCCTTTTGACAGTAAAGGTAATTTGATTAGTGACAAGTGAAATCAATGAATTGTCAAAGTTATGTTTTAAGCAACTGCCTCAAATTGGAGGTTTAAAATGTTATAAGAAAGCTAAATCAAAAGCACAGAAAAATAAGTACTAATGCAGCAGCTAAAATATTTTATATGTTGGTTTGTTTGTTATTTTGTTAACTGGCAACCAATTTTCAGGTGCAAACTCAAAATATGGAAAAAAACACACACTGGAAGCCCAAAAGCACTAGAAACTCATAATTCTGAATTGACCCTAGCACAATTGTACTCATGTGTGCTAACCTTAACCCTATACATTACCTTACTAAAATCCCTTTTCTTAACAGTGCCACTTCACAAGACAATAAGACACTGAACAAACATGACACCAAACATGCAAAACAGTAAATCTGTCCCCCTTATCTAACCCCTACCCTAACCCTGACCATTGAACACTAGTACATGCACATCAACCACTACAACTGTTCCAAACATTTATTTTTCTGCACAATCCCACCAGCAAATACTACAGAAAATGAGCATACAGTTGTTTGAGCGTACAGTCAAATGTGTTTCAGATATTTTCTGCATCCGTGTTTTTCATCCTTCTCCCCCAAAATAATTCAGTCAAGTGAGCTTTAGGTATTTTGAGCTGCAACTATATATATATATATATATATATATATATATATATATATATATATATATATATATATATATATATATATATATATATATATATATATATATATATATATATATATATATATATATATATATATATATATATATATATATATATATATATATATATATATATATATGGTTCCCCTTCAGGAGATCGAACGGCTGATATCTCAAAATATATATGGCTGAAGCCATATGCTCGAATTTCAGAAGCTAGGCTTTTTGAAAGGGAAGTAAAAAAAATAAACAAAACACAAAACAATGTTTATGAAGGGAGCACCTCCCATGTACTTATTTATTCCAACTCCGAGATTGCACTACAGCACAGAAAGAGAAATCTCCCATCCTGCGCTTTATGCCGATCCCATTCAGAAGGTTGAGCTTCTGAAATTTTGAGCATATGGTCTCGACCATATGCATTTCGAGATTTCAGCTGTTCGACCTTCTGAAGGGGGACCATATATATCTATATATGTATATATATATATATATATATATATATATATATATATATATATATATATATATATAGATATGTGTGTGTGTGTGTGTGTGTGTGTGTGTGTGTGTGTGTGTGTGTGTGTGTGAGTATGTGTGTATATATATATATATGTTTATATATATATATATATATGAGTGTGTGTGTGTGTGTGTGTGTGTGTGTGTGTGTGTGTGTGTGTGTGTGTGTGTGTGTGTGTGTGTGTGTGTGTGTCTTTGTGTCTGTAATTAAAATTTTGAAACACGGAAATGTTGTGTCACTAATGCCAACATAATAAAATTTAAAAAAAAAAATAAAAATAAAAATGGTCATCATGCTACTGATGCTCTCAGGCACAACCTCAGAGCACTCAAGTATAAAGCAACATTTTTTGCAGTTAATTAGATATTCTCGCTTTCAGATTATACAATACAGGGGAGCATACCTCTCACCCTCTTAGATCAACAAATCTGAAGAATGCTAGAAATAATGGGAGGACAAAGGCCCAAAAAAGGGGCACTTTTTAAGTATTGTTCTTACAAACTTAGAAACTTGATAGAATAACAGGTTTTTCATTAGCATGAATTTTCTCAAGAGTATGATGTCTGCAACTTAAATGCCTGCCATTATTTTCTGATTTCAACCCTCACTGATTTGTCAGAAACAGACCAAAAATATGTTGTAAAATGCTAGGGAAAAGACATATTCCTCAAACCCAGTAATGTTTTGCTCAACAAATTTTGATCTAGGTTGACAAAACAGATATCAGCTATACAGAGAGTAGAAGTAAGTAATGTCTGACATATATATATATATATATATATATATATATATATATATATATATATATATATATATATATATATATGGGTCTACTTGAAAACACTGACATGCAAAACACTGACGACGAGAACACTGAGACCAGAAGATCGACAACTGAGATGACCAACAGTTTAAAAGCCCAATGCTGAAAACACCGACATGTTGAGGTAAGTGTGCGATAGTGACAGACTTTAGGGTTAGGGGCGAGTTAAGTGAGTTAGGGTTAGGGTGCAGGTAACATAAGTGTGCGATAGTGACAGACTTTAGGGTTAGGGGCGGGTTAAGTGAGTTAGGGTTAGGGTACGGGTTAGTTGAGTGTGCAATAGTGACAGACCTTAGAGAGTTAGGGTTAGGGTTTGGGTTAATGTTAGTGCATAGATAGTTGTGTATGTAAGGTTTAGTGTAGGTTTGCAAGGTTTTTGTTGTGCTTGTATTGTGTGTGTGTTTTTTGGAAAAGCTATTTGTTTTGTTTTGTTGATTGTCAGGATTGTGGTTTGTCGGGCATGTGAAGTTTCGTGCTTTTAAACTGTCGGTCATCTCAGTTGTCAATCTTCCTGTCTCGGTGTTCTCGTCATCGGTGTTTTAAAGTAGACATATATATATATATATATATATATATATATATATATATATATATATATATATATATATATATACCTCCAATGAAAATTGCGCGGTACATTAATAGGTGCTCGGAATCCAATGTACATCCAATACACATGCCATGTGCTTGTGTTGGGCAGGTGAGCCTAATAAACTTCTTTCTTTCCACCATGGCTGTCTAATTTTTATTTCGAGTGCTGGATTGTTTTGGCATGTGTATTATACATATATATATATATATATATATATATATATATATATATATATCTATATGTACACACACACACACACACACACACACACACACACACATATATATATATATATATATATATATATATATATATATATATATATATAAAGATGAGCATATTCTATAACTGTTACATATGTTGAAAACAATATATTGTAGGCCAGCTTTATACAGACAAGCGTTAACAACAGGGATGAGACTGAGGTCATGTGGCAGCTATTCCCTCTTTCTTCAGGCATTTAATGTTGTGTCTTTCAGCTTATCCCGGGGTCGCCACAGCAGAAGTTTTTTATCTGTTTTTTTAACTGCTTCTTTGATGTGGTAGTCAAACTTGAGATGTTCATCTATGATGATGCCCAGAAGCTTGGGATTGCTTACAATGTGGCATCCCCTCTCTGGGCCAGTAATCAAGAATTCTGAATCCTCACTACCGATAATGGAGAGGGACATTCATTTGGAACAAAAATGGATACAACCACTATTTCCACATGCAGCTCTCTGCATCAAACAAAATTTCCCTTAAGAGCACACAGAGAATGCCCTCAGTCTAGGGTCTGGATTTCTCAATCTGTCTCCCTCCAGGTCCCCAATAAGACTCCCCACTTGCACAGCTATAGAGCTGATACCTCAGCTGAGTGTCCAAGCCAAGTTCTCCAGCACCCTCTTTGTGAAACCAGTGCTTCGTGTCCCTGCTCCAAACTGCTAACACACACACACACACATACACACAGACACACACACACACACACACACACACACACACACACACACACACATGCACACACTCTTTGAGATTTGATACACACACACACACACACACACACACACACACACACACACACACACACACACACACACACACACACCTGGGAGAGGCTGGCACAGATTTACCAGCCATGCCCTCTTCTGCCCAGACTATAAGGTGATTACACCACCACCAGACACTCCAAAGCCAGCTATTCTTAAGGCTCTTGCAAGTTTACCCAATTATACTGAGTGAAATTAATATTAAAACAAATCGTACTTTGACCAACAGAAAAGCTTTCAGGAATGGCCAGAGCTGTCACCAAATATATACAAGTACTTTTGGAGATTAAAATATTCTCTAAAAGACCAGCCACAATGAAAAGTTTAAATATATTTAATAATAAATAAGAAAAGAACATAACATACAAAATATCTATTGACAGTAAACACCAGGGTTTCAATTACAGGAAATATTAAAATAACACAGACAAATAGATTCACACAGATACAGAAAAACAGTACTTAACTAATCTCACTATATTTTCCTGGCTGATCTAAAGAATTATTATTCCCTGGTTCACTTACAAGAACAAGGCAAGATGAAGTAGGTGAGAAATCCTTCTTTGTCAGGTTCCAAAAACAGACGACAATGAGACTTTAGTCTCACCTAGTATTAACTTATCATTTTTAGTGATGGATTACAGAATAACATCCCATACATCTGGTCATCTGACTTCTGGTTCCCATGCTACTCCCATTGCTAGAAGCTGTCCATATCTAGCACATATGTGTCAATAATACACACACAGAACCTTACTTAGGTCTGCTGTAGCTCCTGGAGATCATAAAACAATATCAAACCTCCACCCTTCCAGAGTAGCAATTAGTTCACCCAAAAGACAATGCAGAAATCTTCCTAGTACAGACTCTTTGTCTCTGACTGCATTGCAAACTGTAAGGTACAATCTTTATGGCCTAAGCTAGGTAACTTAATTTCAAACTATTTTCAAAATTAGGTGGATTGAGATTAACTTGTTCTCTTTCAGTATCCACTGTTAAAACATATACATTTAAACAGTTACAATAATGCATCTATATTTCTTTTTCTGTCCAACAGGACACACTGTTGGCACATTTTTAACACAAGCAGCTTTACAAATACATCTTGATATACAAATGACAAATAATTCTTTACAAAATTCCAGCTAGCTATGCTGGCATATGTTACACATCCACTGCCTCTCTTCTCCTAGCATAGCTGGCCTCACATTGTCACATCCAAATTAAATTTTGTTTTATTTGAGATGATTGGGTTAAAGTGTATTTTTTTTGTTTCTAAAGCTGTTTGTGAGTGAATAGAATTAATTTAGTTTTTCGGGGGGTTTAGTGTTAGTTTTTCTCTGGAGAGCAAGGCTTCAACTGAGGGAAGGGAATCCTGTGTGAGCTGTTGTAGATGATCAAAGTTCTTGGCATCACAAATGACCATTGAATCTTCTGTGTATTGTACAATGACAGAGACTTTGCATGGTATATGGGGGGTCATTAATGTATATACTGAATAGAAAGGGAACCAAGATGGAGCCCTCCATATTAGATGAGAAAGGAGGAGAATTCATTATGCCATTTAACTTTCAGACCATGATAGAGTTTGGAATGAACTCCTAAGGACGATAGTTCATGTAGAGGTTTTAAATGAGAAAGTGTATCAAAGGGGATGGACAGGTGAAGGAATACTACTGAGATCTTATTACCTAAGTTTCTGTTTTGGTATATATTAGAAAGGAAAGTGAAGAGCGCAGTGGTAGTGCTATGGTGTGGATGGAAACACTATGGTGGAGGGATAGGAGATTACTTTCATTAATGGACTTCAGTACCTGAGATTGTATGCACTTTTCCAGCATTTTAGATGGGAGAATGCCCATTTTTCTACAGATGAGAAGTCAATAGAGTGACACTTATATGCAAAGGAAGGATATATGTTTTTTCTACAGTATACGGACATATTTTCCTTTGATGGAGATATTTATTAATATAGAAATGGTGTACATTAGGTCATCAGTAGCCATTTTGTAGAATTCTATGGGCAGGCAGTGAGTTGCAAGAGTAGTGGGTGTTACTCTGAGGAGTGCTGTTTTTATAGTAGAGGCTGGTACTGGCTGGATGAAGAGGTTTTTGTGATGATGTATACTGCTGGAGAGGTGAGGTTATTCAGGAGAGAAATTACGGTTTGAATAAAGCCGGTGTTAAATTGTGAGGCTACACTTTCAGACTCAGAGTTTAGTGACAGAGTAGGATGAATGACATGCCCAAGGGTGAAGGAGAATATTGATGGTGGACCAGAAAAGCTTGGAATTGTTTTGGATGGAGTTTTGGAAATTTTTGTAGTAAGTTTTCTTGTCTAACTTGGCCTTTTGTTTAGTCATCTTTCTAAGACGTTTAAAGGTTTGGACATTAGAAATTGTGTTATTTTTTCCATTATTATTTCCCATGTGCTCCAAACTCTGCCTGTTTGATTTGTTTAGATAGACATGGTATGGTTTAACCTTTACTCTTTTGTAGAATGAAGCAAGTTCATTTAGGATATTTAAGAAAGAATGACACTACTTCAAAATGGTAGATTGTGTAGGGCATTCCAGTCAAGAGATTTTAGTTTAGAGATGAAAGTGTTCTGCTGAAAGGAGGAAAAGGTTTGTACAAGATTGCAGTGATGCTGTTTTTGTACCTAGATATGGTCCCTGACAACAATAAGTTGGAAGGGAGTCACTTACAGGGAGAGTGTTGCTGGGTATAATGTTACTTGAGGTGTTGCTAAGGATCTAGTCTATAGTGGTGCTTCTACCTGAAGCTTTGTTCTATTATGTAGGGATGGAAATAAGTTGTGTGAGTTTAAGTTAATGGCAGTGCTAGAGCAGTCATTGTTAACTGTTCACCAATCTATATTGACATCCTCTAAAATGACTGTGTCTTGAGAGATTGTTAATGTGTTCCGGAAAAGAAGTTCTTCTGCAGTCAATGTTGTTTCCAGGGAGATATGTGTATAATTACAGATGATTTTGTGGTTATAAAGTCTGAGAAGGGAGAGTATAGATTTCTGCATTTCTGAACTTAGGAGGTATGTAGGGATATGGAGAGAGCTCAAGGTTGTTACTATAGATTATGGCTTTTTAGACATGGATAGCCTTCAAGAGGGCCAGATACAGACACCCAAATGACATCAGAGCCTTACCTAAACCTCAGTGTAAAAAAATGCATAATAGTACCCTTTGAAAATTGCTACACTGATAATATTCCCCTAAAAGCAGACCCAATCGTGACGAATCTAGGTACATATGTTGACTACCACATGTATGCTGTGGTGTGAAAATCATTCTACATTGCTCACCTTATAAGTAAAGGCATGGCATCCAGGCAGGGCCAAGGAGGTCATTGTTTCACTGTATTAGGCTCCCATTCAAGCAATTATTGAGTACAATTTACCCTTCAACATGTACCTAACCAGGCACTTGAAACAGCTTGAGAGGCCAAAGAGATTCCTCACTAAAATAATACAGGAAGTAAACAACAGGTCCTGTTCAGACCATCTCAAAGCCCTATCCCTGTATTCAGTCTCCTGTGCAGACTATCTCAAAGGCTTATCCCTGTATTCATTCTCCTGCAGTCTGCTGACATCTGATTGGCAGTCTATGCCTGTAAAGCATCCACTGATTCTATACTGATGGATTTTTTTGCATTTCTGCAAAACTAATACATCAGAAATACCCAGTCTAAGGATCTGAACTTTTGTCTGTGACATAAACAGGACATGTCGAAGGGACAGCTAATTGTCTCAAAGACTACCGCTTCTCTGGAACAAGCTTCCAATCCATGTGAAGCAAATCGCATCCCTAACCATATTCAAATGTAACTTTGACCAGTGGCACCTATGTCCCTAATGGACAGAAGCAGCCTATGAACACTTGACATGTACAAGCCTATAACATAACTTGCAACATTCTTTGGTATATTGACATGTCAGCAGTATTTTGGTAATTCTGGGATAAGCTTGGCTAGGGTTAAAGCTTCTATTGGTCCAATAGTCCAGTAACCACTTCTAAACTCATAAAATGATGGCCGCCCCAGCTGCTCATTTGTTGCTTCTGTCTAGCCTGAGAGTGTTATATCTTGGTAGTAGGATCTTCTCATTGTTTATATCTTGTTTAACCAGGTTTCTGTTGCCACAATGATGTCACAAAGGTGTTGGGCTGTCCATGCATAAATCCAAGGAGCTTGTTTTGAGTACTGCATAAGTGTATACTCTATAGTGCCAATACTTTGGGATTGTGTGAGAGGTAGGGTTGGAGTGAACATTTGTGATTTAGTTATTTTTTTGTGACTGGATAGTTAAACCTGGGTTTGGGTAGACATCATTACATAGTGTTATAGTCAGGTAGTGTTGATGCTGGAGAAACAGCTTGGGTTTTGACTTTGTATTTGAAGTTCAATTTGTTAAGCATGTTTCTCCTACACATTTTCAAAACGTATTTGCATCTGTTCAATGCAATGTTAAAATGTGTGGTTGTCATTGCACAAATGTCTCCTCAGAATTTATCCATTTATTTACAACCCTCTCTATGAAAACATTCCAGACATAAGCTCAGTTTTGTCACTGCTTCATTTGTAAAATAACTTTTTAGACCTCATTGTCCTTAAATTGGAAAGGGGACATCTAGTCAGCTTCAGCTCAGTGATGTTTAACCCTTTGATTGGTGTTCTCCATAGGAAATCACTGTCAGTACAGTTTCTATGTATTCCCTTTTTGGGGGAGATATCTCCTTTCTTCATGTTTTTGTGGCCATGGACTTGGCATGCCTTCTATATGCAGGGAATGTGGGTTTGCTCTCTTTCAAAAAATGCTTTGATTTTAGTTTTTAATCCATATGAGGATATGGCTGGTTGTTTTCATCCACTTAGGTTCATAGGTTCATAGGTTCATACTAGGCTATCTGCCCTGGGGCAATTATAAGCCTAGCCCAATTCTGTATGGCTTACCACCACCCTTGATTGAGTATACTGTGCCCTTTTTAAGGTTTAGTTTACTGTGCCTCTATCTAACAGTGACACGGGAGTAATCCCTGGGACAAACCTACAATCCCCCATTCACTTATCGAGATTCTTTTTGAAGAGATTCATTGTGGTGCTCTGCCTCACATGAACTGGAATTCTATTCCTCCAGCAAGTTCTATTTATTTCTGTGCTGAGGTTCAAGTGGAGCATGTCCATTAATTCTGGATTTGACATAGCTTTTTATGTCAGGCATAGATCACCTCGAGTAGGGGTATGCAACTGAGTAGAGCTGCAGCATATGGCATCTGTTTGAGACCCTTGATCCTCTTGGTGAGATACTTTTGGGGTCTTTCTAAGTACATCCCAAATGGGGCATTGTATTCTATGATGGACCTGATGAGGGATGAATAAAGCATGATTACCTCTCTTGATCTAGATGTGAAACCCTTCGTGATGAGGTGGGCTATGTAGAAGGTCTTTCTAACCACAATGTGGTTTTCAAAGGAGAGATTGCTATCAACTTGGGTCCCCAGGTCCCTAATAATTTTGCCAAAGGGTATGACTATACATTTTTGGCATTTAGCTTTAAACCATGGCGCTGGCACCAGTTATCTGTCTCTGTGAGACCTTTTGAAAGGATGTTTTGTGTGCTGGAGAGAGTTATTTGTGTGCCCAGTTTGCAGTGCCTGTACCTCGGAAAAAGTATATACCGAACAAGAGTGTCCCCCAGAGAACCCCCCCTGTGGGCCACTTGTGACCGGTTTTTGAGTCTGACATGGCTCAACAACTCTCACTCTGTGGGTTCTGTCTTTGAGCCAGTTTGTGACCCATCTTGTGACATAGGGGTTTATATTTAAGCTGGATAGCTTATCTATGATGAGGTCCAGATAGGCTGTGTGGACTACCTTCCCTTCATCTATGGCTTTGGTGACTGTTTCAAAGAAGTCAACCAGGTTCAAAAGGCAGGATCTGCCCTTGACAAAAGAACTACTGGGTAGGATCTAGTGTCTGTAGGTCCCCAATGTCTTTGTTTATGAGCTCCATGATGTTCCTCTCCATAGCCTTGCAGACTTGTGGAGTGGGACCACTGTTGCCATTCTGTGGGCACATATCCTGTAGTGAGGCTGAGATTGTATAGCTGTTTTATTTGAGGGATTAGTTCCTCTTGTAGTTCATGTAGGACACAACCTGGGATGCCATCTGGTCCCATGGAAGCAGTGTTTTTGCTTGGAGAGGGCAGCCTTCACCTGAGCATCTGAGATGTTTGGGAGGCAGCCCTCTGCCGGGATATTACTGGGAGCAGCCCTCTGCCGGGATACTACTTTTAGTTTGCACTGAACCTGTCTGCCAGGATATTTAGAATCAACTCAGAACAAGTCTGGGAGTTGCATCCCAGGTTTCTAACATAACTGAAAAAAGCCTTATTTTGCTAGTACTGATCAGAGATGCCTTCCTCTAATAGGATTTGCTCTATCTCATAGGTAGCTTCCCTCTTCTTGTGTGTACAGTTTATTTATGGGGGGTCCACCAGACTTGGGTCTTGGTTTTGTTTGGGATAAGATGATCCATGCATTCCTGGAGATGTCCATAGAATGCATTTATATAGGATTCTGCAGTTTGGGCTGTAGTTTCCACTGGCCTTGGACATCCAGTGAAATTAATTTATGGTCTGATCTTACCAGAGATATACTTCTGGTGTGGAGCATAGAGTCCCCATTTGGTAATGATCAGGTCGATCTTCATGTTCTCCAATGTTTTTTCAGGAAGCAAATGGGATTCCCTGACTTGAGAGGTGGTGGTCTGTAGGATGCTATAAACTGAAAAGCAGTCTTGCCCACTGTTAGTTGCACATGGATGGTCTCCGATGATACTGTGGCATGCCACTAACCTGGGATGTGGATATCCTTGATAAAAATATGGAAACTCCTGTTTTTGTGGTTTTTTTGGGGCCGGGGCCATGATACTGGGCCTGATAGCGTGGTAGTGCTGCCTGGCTCTGGTTGCCTTGAACCAGGTTTTCTGTTACTGTTACCATACTGAGGATAGCTCATAGGGAGATGAGGAGAGCTGGCATCTGGTTTAAGACTTCTTAAGACTTAGGTGCCAGCCAGCATTTCTTGTTCCTTGTCTTTGTGCTGGGGGTGGGGGGGGTTTTTTGAGTTTGAGCCTAAGGCACTATGGGGGTGGGTGGAGCCTTTGCCAAGATCCTCCGATGCAGGTGTGAGGTGCAAGCGTAAAGCTTGCGAGCTTGCTAAGCAACATGGCATGTGTCAGCATGTCATCCCAGGCTGAAGAATTTTGGATCCAATGATCCTTGAATAGCACCCCAAAGTTAAAATCGATCATTTTGTCTCTGTACTGTGGCATCATTCTAGGTGAGGGTAAGATGCTGCTTTCATGTAGTCCAGGCAGGTCATTCACACCAGCATGTACAATGACTGAGTCATATTTGTATTTGCTTTGGAGTGACCTGAGTGCTTGCAGATACAATTGGATAAGTCAGAGGGGAAAACTGTTAAAATAGGGTGCCTTCTTCTTCTTGTATTATTCGTATTGTAAATAGCCTTAGATGCTACTGGTCCTTTACTGTCATATCCCAAAAGTCTCCTTTCCACACGAGTAACATAGTACATTTCTGCCACACCCCTGTTACTGTCCTTACCACAAGTTTAAGCAGGTCTCTGTCATTTTTCTTTCCATAAGTGTGACTCTTCTTCCTGTGACATCCCTTCCAACCCACACCTTCAACTAGTAATCTCCCCACTGCCTTCTCTTTTTCTCCTGTACCTACCTCCACCATAAAAAAAACTCTTAACTAAACTTAAACCCACCAAATTAGCAGCAGACAGCCTCCCAAGTGAATACCTACAAATCGCAGCTGATGCTCTGGCCTACCCAGTATCCATCTTGATTAACCGATCTCTGTCAGAAAGTTACGTTCCCATACTGTAGAAAGTATCACATATAATTCCCCTCCACAAAGGTGGACCCTCCACAGAACTAACCAATTACCACCCCATAGCTATTCTCTCTCCACTCTCCAAAATACTAGAGAGATGCATACACTCTCAGGTCTCAGACTACCTCCTTACTAACAACCTCCTTTCCAGTACTCAGCATGGTTTCCGACCAAACCATAGCACCACCACTGCCTTACTCTCCTTTACTAACACTATCCTTCAGCATAAAAACAATGGCTATCTCTCCTCTGTTACTTTCCTAGACCTATCTAAAGCATTTGACATGGTCCCACACAAACAACTTATCTCTGTCCTTAATAACCTATCCTTCTCATAATCGGTCACCAACTGGTTTCAGAGCTACCTGTCTGACCACCAACAATCCGTTGTATGGCAGAATGACATATCTCCCCAACTACCTGTCTCCATAGGGGTTCCCCAAGGATCCATCCTTGGACCCCTATTCTTCTCTGTTTACACCAATAATCTAGCCTCTGCCACCAAGCATGGCACACTCATACAATACGCAGATGACTCGACCATCATCTACTCAGCCCAGTCCCTACCAAAACTGCAAAAAGTCACACAGGAAGTATTTTCCTCTGTTTAAACATGGTTATCCAATGCCCGATTAATACTCAACCCAAACAAAACTAAACTACTCATCTTCCAACCCAACAAACATACTCAAAACAACTCTCACTTTAACATCATGGCAAAAGACAACACCACTATATACCCAACTGAACACACCAAATTGCTAGGAGTGGAAATAGACAATAAACTAAAATTTGACATTCATATATCCATGACTATAAAAAAAGTCCACAAAAAACTAGGAGCGTTATACAGAAATAAACAATTTCTCACCAAAGCAGCAAAGATTTCAATAACAAATTCCCACCTTATCTCCACCCTACTTTATGCCTCTCCAATATATACCAACCTAAGGCAATGTGATCTAAACAAGCTAGAGACCTGCTACAACAAAATCACCAAATTCGCCACAGGGGCATCCTACCGTAGTCACCACTGTCTCTCACTTGCTGAACTGGGCTGGCTTGAACTCCCTCACCTCCTTCAGTGGTATCAACTCTCACTTGCCCACAAACTAGTAAACCATCCACTAAATGTCCCATCCCTCCAGAATCTACTCCAACCCTATCGCACCACCAGACCACTAAGATCTAGCAGCAAAAATCACTTGCAGATCACTAAAGCCTATAACTCTGCTGGTGAAGCACTATTCTCTTGCTCCATAGCCAAATTATGGAACTCACTCCCACCCACAATTACCTCCATACCATCATGCACCCACTTCAAAACTTTACTAAAAGCGCAACTAAAAATATGCTGGCTATGCCCTTGCATCTCCCACTCTAATATCATCCACCCCATCCAACCACTACCTTTCTTTCCACTCCACTAACTACCTTGATTATAGCAAGCTCAGATGTTCATAAGCCAGTACTTATTATACAGCACGAACTTCTTCTTCTTGTAACATTTGTTAATGTCTGATATGCACTTCACAGATAAAGATTCTAGTTGTCTACTGATGTACTATGTTCTTCATCTGTAAATATGTTGTAAGTAATTGCTATGTAAATTGTTATTCACTATGTAATCCAATGTATATACTGTCTGTTTATTTTAACTGTGGAGCTTTTCTCCCCGGGCCTCCGCTGAAAATGGACCTACATCCAGTCGGACACTCCCGGTCAACAAATTTAAATAAATAAATAAATAAATAAATAAATAAATAAATAAGAGTACGAAGGTTGGTGCTTTTCTGGCTCTTCATATAGCAGCTATTACATGCTCTGCCTCATTTTAATTTCTCTCCTTTGGAAAACCTCAAATCCTGGAGGCCAGTGCTGCTTTACCCATTTAATATGAATGTACAAAAGGAAGGCATGTTAGGTGCGTCCAGTGCAGTTCATGTCTGGTAGATAAAAGTAACGGGGAGAAATGGGGAAAATAAGCTAACTGATGTTAGGACAGAATCTAACAGTGTCAAGCAAAGGACAAGGTCCTGGGTAGCTTAGAAGTGTGTCACAAAGTATAGACGTCCAAAACAGATGAAGCAGAGTCCAAACTGGCCGAAATCTTTAATTATAAAAATGTAAGCACTTTCGGGTTAAAAACCCTTCATCAGACAAACTTCACATTCAGTAAAACATCTTTAAATTTTAAAACAATTTAAAAGACAACCAATCACTTTTTATATTTAACCCACCTTTTCTTTAAGGCCGGTTTTAAAGGAACAGAGCAATTTAACCCAGGTGGGCTGTCAGCAGCCAGTTGTCTAATCCATCTTAACTCTGCATATTCAGTATCATTGACAAAGTCCCCCCCCCCTTTCTTCATCTGAACAATGTGCAAAACCACAAAAGTAAAAGTATGTTCTGGAAAGCTAAAAACATGCTGTATAACGCATTATGTCTATCATTCTGTCTAACAGATGACAGATGATTCAATATTCTCATTTTTCACTTACAATTAGTTTTGCCAACATAAAAACTCGGGCATGATCTACAACATGCCAGATAAATCACATTCTCTGTATGGCAATCTGCATAAAACTCAAAAACATATTTCTTATTAGTAATAGAATGTACATAATTTAAACCATTAACATAAGAACATGCTTTGCAATGCTTGCAGGGAAATGTTCCCATTCTCATATGAGCAGTGGAAGTACTTTTTACTTTTTTCCTGTTTTTTAGACCAGGTTCTAAACATAACATGTCCTTAAATTATTGTTATGTTCAACTATGACTACTGGGGTTTAATCAATTATTTCTTTCAAGCAGTGATCACTTCTGAGAATTTTCCAACTTTGCTTAATGATATTCCAAATTCCATAGATATTGTTGCTATAGCATAACACTAACTTGGGTTTCCTATCATAATCTGAACATGTCTTCACCTTATTCTCCTGTTGCTCTCTGTTATCAGAAAACCAAGATCTAGCCTTGTCATCTCTATTTGATCTTATTAAATTCTTGCTTTTTTTCTAGATTCTCCTTAGGGTAACCCTTCTCCTTAAGATGCTCATTTAACACATCAATTTCTTTACGGAACACATTAATGTCTGTACATAACTGGGAAGCTCTAGACCCTTGTCCATGCATAATATTCTGAAAAGTATGCCTTGGATGCATACTTAGTGCATTTAAATAATGATTTCTCCATCACGATTTCCTGTGCATGGTCATATCTAATTTGCCAGTCACATCCTTAATTAGTCTAATGTCCAAACATGCAATGGTGTCATTACTACAGCTAATAGAAAACCTAAGAAAATCAGTAGTGTTTTCTAAATAGTCAACAAAATTCAGCAGTTCATTACTAACTCTGTGCCGACCGCAAAATAATATCAACAAACCTGGCATAAAAAAATTAGTGATGTCTTCCACTGATGTTCATGTCTAAAGATGTTTTTTATCTTTCCAGAAAGCTAACACTAAATTAGCATAAGAAATATCAAAGGGTGTGCCCATGGCTACACCCTGTACCTGTCTATAATGTGCTCCATTGCAGATAAAGATATAATTTTCTAAAACTAATCTTAGCGCTTCCAAAATTAGAATATTAGTGTTCTCATCATATATTTTAACATTATTCAAAACCTCTCTCATTGCCATTAATCTGACTTCATTGGTGATCACCGTAAACAAACTGTTGACGTCAATGTCACCATCAACTTATTTGTCAGATCTAAACCTTGGCAGACATCATACAATTTGGATAAAAACTGTGCAGAATCTTTCAGAATCCAAGGAAAATGCACAAGGAGTGTTTTAACTTTTCTTTTACCCACATGGATAAGTGCTCAGTAACCCATCCCATTTGAGAGACAATAGGTCTCATTGGTGGGGGTAGGGTATTCTTGTGCATTTTTGGCAATGCTTTAAAGAGGGGGGTTACTGGATCTTCAATATGTACAAATGCATACAAATCATCATCTAATACTCCATTTTATCTTAAAGCTTTTAACCTCTTACCACCTTTACATATGTATTGCTTAACCATCAGGGGAAAAATAGGTATATAAGTGCTAGTATTATTAATTAGGACATTTAAAAGGGTATATAGGCTGTAGAGTCCATGACTGTAATAGCCCCACCCTTATCAGCTGGTTTAATAACCAGTCTATCATCATTAATTAAATTTATCAATGCTTGCCTTCCAGGTGTGTTAAATTATTAAATTTACAAGGTGCAGCCTCTAAATAATGTCTCATATCATCCTCACATGTTTTTAAAAATGTTCGAACTGTAGGATGCATTGCTGCACAAAAGGGCTCGGATGTTTCATGGCATTGCTATACATGCTGCTTCCCCCAAACATGTCATTCAAAATAACATTCTGCCCAAACATATGTAAATCAAGTATCACTTCACTTAATGCTGACGCCCTCCTGGCTACAAATGATAAACCTCTACCCAAAACATTAATCTCTTCTTTAATCAATTGAACACTAGATATATTAAATACATTACAGTCATTAAAATCAGTCAGTTCATAATTCTCCGCCTGTTCTCTATTTTCTTCCTTACTGGTACCGGAAAGGTTGGAAAAGTCATAAAACTGTTCCTTAATGCAGAAAAGGAAGAAGAAGAAGGGAACGAGGTCTTCTGTCTCGCTCCCATACTGGCGTTGGACTGTTTAGTCGTGTGAGTTTTGTCATCAGCCAGAACTATGGTAGAAATGCTGCTATTACCATCCATAGCAACCAAGGAGGCTTCTGTTGTTGCTATTATGTCCAAAGAAACATTGTTCACATTTTGTTGAGCACTTACACTCTGAAAAACATCACTACGTTCAGCATTCACACTATTCATGTGTGAATTGCTTCCACCAGCTAAATTAAATTCAGCTAGCTGGTTCATGGGGCCAGGTAAAAATCCATTGTGACATAAAATCTTGGTAATCCCTTTGCAGCTTTTTCATTTTTGTTTGCTGCAATTTACTTTCAAATAGAGCTATATTATTCAGTACCTGGGTAATTTTACACAGATTTTGATCTATGTTGTAATGTAGTTGTAAATTATTCTGTAAATCTATAAACTCACCACTAAGTGCCTCTTCCACAGGTGAAAAATATTCTAAAAGAAGGTTCATATAATGAAAACTGGTATCTATGTTAATTTGCTGCCAGCGCACAAGTAAGTCAGGATGGGTATCTCCTTGCACTGGCATGCATAGTACCTTCATACCCCTCGATACTATTTTATATTCCAAATATGCCTTCATATGAAACCTCTGCTATTGCAGATGCTTCAATTTCCTTAATGAGTTATCTAGGCAAGTTAAAAGCTCAAAGAAAGTCTCATTAGGTGGCTCAGCTGTAGATAGACCATTGAACATTAAACTTAATAATTTTAAGGACATGTTATGTTTAGAACCTGGTCTAAAATACAGGAAAAAGGTTAAAAGTACTTCCACTGCTCATATGAGAATGGGAACTTTTCCCTGCAGGCATTTTAAAGCATTTTCTTATGTTAATGGTTTAAATTATTATGTACATCCTATTACTAATAAGAAATATGTTTTTGAGTTTTATGCAGATTGCCATACAGAGAATGTGATTTATCTGGCCTGTTGTAGATCATGTCCGAATTTTTATGTTGGCAAAACTAATTGTAAGTAAAAATGAAAATATTGCATCATCTGTCGTCTATTAGACAGAAGGATGAACATAATACATTATAGTAGCATGTTTCTAGCTTTCCCGAACATACTTTTATTTTTATGGTTTTGCACATTGTTCAGATGAAGAAAGGGAGGGACATTATCAATGATACCGAATATGCAGAGTTAAGATGAATTATACAACTGGCTGCTGTCAGCCCACCTGGGTTAAATAGCTCTGTTCCTTTATAACCAGCCTTAAAGAAAAGGCGGGTTAAATATAAAACGTGATTGGTTGTCTTTTAAATTGTTTTAATATTTAAAGATGTTTTACTGAATGTGACATTTGTCTGATGAAGGGTTTTTAACCCAAAAGCACTTACATTTTTATAATAAAAGATTTCGGCCAGTTTGGACTCTACTTTGTCTGTTTTGGACTTGTTCTTGCTAGTGCTTCTAGAAAGGAGTCCTTAAGGGAAGTTAAGAGGCTTGTGTTTTGTTACGTTTTGTTTTTTTGTTGCATCTTCTTTCGGCATGGCCGAACAACAGAGTGATGAGGTTGAATTGGACTATCAGCCACATAAACGTTCACTGGGCTCAGTAAGTGAGAAATTTAAAAGCAATGTTTTTTCTTGCCTGAACCCTTTACTTGGAATGGACTTCATGAAAAACTATACACAGGACAATGGTCTATCTACAGGTGAGCTGCCTAATGACACTTTCTTTGAGCTTTTAACGTGCCTAAATAACTCATTAAGGAAATTGAAGCATCTGCAATGGCAGAGATTTCATATGGAGGCAAGTTTGGAATATAAAATAGTACTGAGGGGTATGAGGGCACTATGTATGCCAGTGCAAGGAGATACCCATCCTGACTTATTTGCGTGCTGGCAACAAATTAACATAGATACCAGTTTTCATTATATGAACCTTCTTATAGAATATTTTTCACCTGTGGAAGGGGAACTTTGTGGTGAAGTTAAAGATTTACAGAATAATTTACAACTACATTACACCACAGATCAACATCTGTATAAAATTGCCCAAGTACTGAATAATATAGCTCTATTTGAAAGTAAGTTGCAGCAAACAAAGATGAAAAAGTTGCAAAGGGATTACCATGATTTTATGTCAGGCTGTATTTTCACCTGGCCCCGTGAACCAGCTGGAATGGAATTTAATTTCGCTGGTGGAAGCAATTCGCACATGAATAGTGTGAATGCTGAATGTAGTGATGTTTATCAGAGTGAAAGTGCTCAACAAAATGTGAACAATGCAGAAGGCTCCTTGGTTGCAATGGATGGTAATAGCAACATTTCTACCACGGCTCAGGCTGATGACGTCACTCAGATGACTAAACAGTCCAACGCCAGTATGAGAGTGATACCGAAGACCTTGTTCCCTTCTTCTTCTTTTTCTGCAGCAAAGAATAGTTCTATGATTTTTCCAACCTTTCCAGTACCAGTAAGGAAGAAAACAGAGAACAGATGAGGTTGTTCAGCACAGAGGGATGTGAAGCAGTGGAGAATTATGAACTGACTGATTTTAATGACTGTAATGTATTTAATATATCTAGTGTTCAGTTGAGATTAATGTTTTGGATAGAGCTTTATCATTTGTACCCATTAGGACATCAGCATTAAGTGAAGTAATACTTGATTTATATATGTTTGGGTGGAACGTTATTTTGAATGACATGTTTGGGGGAAGCAACATGTATAGCAATGTCATGAAACATCTGAGCACTTTTGTGCCAGCAATGCATCCTACAGTTTGAATGTTTTTAAAAACATGTGAGAAGGATATAACACATTATCTAGAGGATGCACCATGTAAATTTAATAATTTAACACACCTGGATAGGCAAGCATTGATAGATTTGATGAGTGATGATAGACTGTTATTAAACCAGCTGACAAGGGTGGGGATGTTACAGTCATGGACTCTACAGCCTATATATAGCCTTTAAATGTCCTAATTAATGATACTAGTACTTATTTACCTATTTCTCCCCTGATGGTTAAGAATACATATGTAAGGTTGGTAAGAAGTTAAAAGCTTTAAGATTAAATGGACTAGTAGATGATTTGTATGCATTTTTACAATTTTTACATATTGAACATCCAGTAACCCCCCTCTTTAAAGCACTGCCAAAAATGCACAAGAATACCCTACCCCCACTAATGAGACCTATTGTCTCTGGAAGGGGATGGGTTACTTAGCACTTATCCATGTGGGTAGAAGAAAAGTTAAAAACACTCCTTGTGCATTTTCTTAGGATTCTGAAAGATTCTGCACAGTTTTTATCCAAATGGTATGATGTCTGCCAAGGTTTAGATATGATGAATAAGTTGATGGTGACATTGGACGTCAACAGTTTGTTTACAGGCATCACCAATGAATTCGGATTAATGGCAGTGAGAGAGGTTTTGAATAATGTTAAAATATATCATGAGAACACTAATATTCTAATTTTGAAAGCGCTAAGATTAGTTTTAGAAAATTATATCTTTATCTGCAATGGAGCACATTATAGACAGGTACAGGGTGTACCATGGGCACACCCTGTGCCATTTCTTATGCTAATTTAGTGTTAGCTTTTTGGGAAGATAAAAACATCTTAAGACATGAACATCAGTGGAAGACATCACTAATTCTTTATGCCAGATTTGTTGATTATATATTTTTGCTGTGGGCACAGAGTTAGTAATGAATTGCTGAATTTTGTTGGCTATTTAGAAAACACTACTGATGTTCTTAGGTTTTCTATTAGCTATAGTAATGACACCATTGCATTTTTGGACATTAGACTAATTATGGATGTGACTGGCAAATTAGATACCACCCTGCACAGGAAATTGTGATGGAGAAATCATTATTTAAATGCACAAAGTATGCATCCAAGGCATACTTTTCAGAATATTATGCATGGACAAGTGTATAGACTTTCCTGGCTATGTACAGATATTAATGTGTTCCGTAAAGAAATTGATGTGTTAAATTAACATCTTATGGAGAAGGGTTACCCTAAGGAGAAGCTAGAAAAAAGCAAGAATTTAATAATATCAAATAGAGATGACAAGGCTAGATCTTGGTTTTCTGATAACAGAGAGCAACAGGAGAATAAGGTGAAGACATGTTCAGATTATGATAGGAAACCCAAGGTAGTGTTACGCTATAGCAGCAATGTCTATGGAATTTGGAATATCATTAAGAAAAATTGGAAAATTCTCAGAAGCGATCACTGCTTGAATGAAATATTAGATGAAACACCTAGATTCATATTTAAACGTAACAATAATTTAAGGACATGTTATGTTTAGAACCTGGTCTAAAAAACAAGAAAAAAGTAAAAAGTATTTCCACTGCTCATATGAGAATGGGAACTTTCCCACGCAGGCATTGCATGTTCTTATCTTAATGGTTTAAATTATTATGTACATCCTATTACTAATAAGAAATATGTTTTGGAGTTTTATGCAAATAGCCATACAGAGAATGTGATTTATCTGGCATGTTCTAGATCATGCCCGAGTTTTTATGTTGGCAAACCTAATTGTAAGTTAAAAACGAGAATATTGCATCATCTGTCATCTATTAGACAGAAGGATGAACATAATGCATTATACAGCATGTTTCTAGCTTTCCAGAACATACTTTTACTTTTATGATTTTGCACATTGTTCAGATGAAGAAGGGGGGGGGGCATTGTCAATGATACCGAATATGCAGAGTTAAGATAGATTATACAACTGGCTGCTGACAGCCCACCTGGGTTAAATAGTTTTGTTCCTTTAAAACTGGCCTTAAAGAAAAGGTGGGTTAAATATAAAAAATGATTGGCTGTCTTTTAAATTGTTTTAGTATTTAACGATGTTTTACTGAATGTGAAGTTTGTCTGATGAAGGGGTTTTAACCTGAAAGCACTTACATTTTTATAATAAAAGATTTCGGCCAGTTTGGACTCTGCTTCATCTGTTTTGGATTTGTTCTTGCTAGTGCTTCTGGAGAGGAGTCCTTAAAGAAAGTTAAGAGTGTTTTGTTACATTAAAGTAGAGACTTCTGAAAATGTTGGCTAAAAATAGAACATGGGTGTTCTAAAAGATGCCTATAGTTGTAAAATTCAGCCCGTAGCAGAAATATGCAACAATCATACCTCTCAACCTCTCAACACAAGAAATCTGGACAGACCCAGAAATATTGGGGGGACAAAGGCACAAAAATAGGGACAGATTTAAAATATTGCTCCTATAAACTTAGAAAGTTGATAGAATGGCAGATTTTGTATTATTATATATTTTCTGAAGGATATGAGGTCTATAACTGAAATGACTGTCATTATTTAATATTATTTAGTGGCTTCAATCCTCTATGGTTTGCCAGCAAACCATACATTTTAGAAGGAACAGACCAAAAATAAGAGACAAAAATCTGGACATTCGGCAAAAATCTGGACAATTGAGAGGTATGGCAGCACTGAACACTGGGACTGTAGTTTTTATGCCTTTTAACTGACACTGAAAATTGCAATAAAAATAATGTCTCTTTACTGATACAAGAAGCAAATGAAATATGGCAAAAGTATTATAAAGGAGATGAAATAATTTGTGAACCTGGCAGGAATGAAATAATAACTAGGATTAAGAAAGGTCACCATCAGTGGTGAGCCCAGTTTTATCAATGGCAGTACCCATTTCTGACTGAGTGATAGCCCTGCTGCAATGTCCTACCATGAAGAGGTGCAGCATTGTGGTGAGCTCTCTCTGTGGTCTATTGCAAATGCTGATGAGACATTCAGGAGCAGAGGCCTACGCTACATAGCCAGGTGCTCTCCTCTGTAAATTACTACAGCAAAAGCATTTATTCAGCTGAGTGATTCAGAGAATTGCTCAAGTACATAATTTAGCTTGGCCATCCATATTAAAAAACATGGTCAACATTCATTTTCACCCATTACCTTATATGGATAAGATGCTGTTGGAGGTAAGTGCCAGGGAGTTTAGTGGACAAGTAGTCCAGGAGGATGTATGAGTGTGTGTATGTATGTATGTGTGTGGTTGCATGTGTCAGTGCATACAGAGGGATGAGTTGTCTCAGGTGAACATGTGTGTATGTGTGTGTGTGTGTGTGTGTGTGTGTGTGTGTGTGTGTGTGTGTGTGTGTGTGTGTGTGTGTGTGTGTGTGTGTGTGTGTGTGTGTGTGTGTGTGTGTGCACACGCACATATTTTTCATGGTGAGGCAGTCACACCTTTAGACTCCCCTAGACTAACAAGTAAATGCTGCAATACTTGGAGGGTGGTACTACACACCAGGGAAATACAATTTTTACAGTAAAGGCATAAACAGTCTGTGATGCCCCTGTACTGGCCCAGTAATCAAGGAGCTTCAGTCCTCACCACTGGCAACAGTGGGGAACATACATACTGGGAGAATGACAAGTACACACACAGCAAAGTGCATTTTCCCTTAAGATCAGCCAGAGATCACAGTCAATCTGGGGCTGGTTTCTACCTCTTTCTCCAGATCACTAATAAAACTCCCCACTGGCTCAGCTATAGGGTTGAGATCTCAGCTGAGTGGCCAAATCAAGATCTTCAGTACCCTGTCTGTCCAACCAGTGCTTTGTCTCCCTGCACAATTAGCTGACACACACACAGTCCTTGAGATATGATTTATATACAAACAGAGACACACATACCTGGGAAAGGTTGGTACAGGATTACTAGGTATGCCCCCTTCTGCCCAGACTATAATGTAGTTTTCAGTCCCACCAGCCAGCACTTATCAGCTACTTTAAGGCTCTTAGCAAAGGGTGTCCAATCTTACTGTGTAATGTTTCTATTAATCCAAATGATAGTCTGACCAAGAGCAAGGCTATTTAGGAGTGTCCTGTACAGTGTCACCAAATACACATTCAAGTATTCTAAGAGCTTAAATTTCTCTAAACAGACCAGCCACAATTTAAATGTTCAAATATATTTAATAATAAATAATAAAAGAACAAGATAATACTCAGTAAGTAATCAGTTATATCAGAGTTCAAATATCATAGGACATATTTAAAACGACAATGCAGGACAGTCTCAAATAAATAAAGAAAACATCTGAGCTATACTTTACTATATTCCTATCTAAAACTAAAAGAGTTACTAAGCCCTCAAAATCTTACTTACGGCAGGGTAAGTGCAGGTGATGACTGAATGTCCTTGCTAGGTCAAAGACAAAATACAAAATGCTCAGTCCCTCTCTGAGAGATTTCTTAAATTAATATCAAATATTATTGCTGGGTTAGCTTGGATGACATCACTTTTTTGTCACCTGACTTTAGTTCCCAATCTAACCCCCCCTTGTCAGAAACTAACAGGATTTCAGCATCTCTCTGTGAAAAATGCATATCTCTCAGATGTTTGCAGATCCTAGAAGTCATAAAACAATAAAACACTTCTACATCTTAAACCTAGTAATTACTTCTCTTTCAAGACAATACAAAAAATTCTAGCTGTAGACATTGTGTCTTCTACTACATGGAAACTGAGTGATAACATCTCATTTATTATGTGGCTATGAAACAATTTAATTTAAACTATTTTCTCTGAATTTTTTTCAAGTTAACCTCATGTGTTCCAGTTCCCATTAAGCATATACATCTAAACAGTCACAATAGTGCAGATGCATTCCTGTTCTATTCCAATAGGGCATGCTGTGGTTACATTTTAGCTTAGTACTTTACACACACTGCTGTATAAATCATATCAATATTCACAATGACATAGAATTATTTACATAATTCCGGATAGCTGGGCTGGCACTATTTCCCTTTGTCAAACTTCTTCCCCTCTGAAAACTCAAGCTAGTTTTTCAAGTGGCCCTTGAGAAATCTTGCCTGAGAGGCGGGTGGACCTATCTGGGAATACCTTACCCCATTCCCTATTTTAATATCCCATCTGCGTTGGCATTGCTAACCCCAGTGCAGTGCTGCACTATCATATCATATGCTTGCAACCCTTGGCCCCATCTTAGTAACTTGGCATTTTGCTGGCTGGCTCGATGTAGCCATGTTAAGAGATTGTAGTCTGTAACTTCTGTGAATTTCCTTCCATGCAGATATGGCTGAAGTTTCTGCAGTGTCCACACTATGGCTAGTCATTCCTTTTCTACAGCTGCATAACATTCCTCCCTGGGTTGGCAACTATGACTGAAATATACCACTGGGTGCTCTTCTCCCTTTGAGGAGACCTGGTTGAGTACAATCTCAACCCCCAGGTTTGTAGTATCCACCTGCACAACAAATTCTTTGCTGTACTCTGGACTGGCTAATAGATGGGGTCCTCCCAAAGCTCCATTAAGCTTCTGGAATGCCAGCTCACATGCTGGGGTCCATACTACCTTATCTGGCTTGTTTTAACTTGTCAGGTCTGTGAGGGAAGCAGGTATGGTACTGTAGTTGGAGACAAATTTTCTGTAGTACCCTGCTGTCCCTAAGAATGCCCTCATCTGTTTTTGGTAACAGAGGCAGGCCATGCCTGAATGGCTTCCACTTTGGCAGGTTCCGGCCTGATCTTACCACTCCCCACTCTATGTCCCAAGGTGCTCTTGCCAGGAATGGCTCTAGATGGCAATATCATCTAGGTAAGAAAGGGCCAAATCTCTTGCTTCTGCTAGAATATGATCTACCAGCTGCTGGAAAGTTGCTGAGGCATTTTTCATCCCAAAGGGCATCTTTCTGAACTCATACAAGCCAAAAGGAGTCACAAAGGCTGACCTCTCTCTAGCACTAGGAGTTTAGGGCACCTGCCAGTAACCTCTGGTAAGATCAATGATGGTAAGATGCTTAGCCCCACCCAGCTGATCTATGGCTTCATTTTTCCTAGGCATGGAATAAGCATCTGAGTCTCTGTGACTATTTAATTTCTTAAAGTCCACAAAGAACCTGGTGCGGCCATCCTTCTTTGGTAGCAGCACCACTGGGGAGGCCCAGGGAGTGCTGTACTCCTGAATTACCCCTCATTCAAACATTTCATGTATCTCCTCCCTCAGTGTTTAACTCTCTCAGGCACACTATAAGGGGCCTGTTTAATAGGCCTTTGGGATCCTGTATCCACATGGTGCTGCACCAGGTGGGTACACCCTGATTTACCAGTGAACATGTTTCCAAACCCCCTGTAACACTGCCCGGATTTCTCAAACCTGGGTAGGTGATAGTTGCTGGGACATTGCTAGCCCTTCCACTGAGGTGTCAGGCTGAGGATCACTGAGGAGATCATTCATCAGATCCCCCTCAGACTCCAACTGCCATCCACTGCAAATACTCAGAGCAAGGGCCTCCCTATCCATGTTAAGGTTTCATCACATCAACATGATACAATTTATGCCCCTGCCTCCAGCCTAGCAGTTCTACCATGTAGTTAACATCCCTAGCCTTCCTTACCACCTTGAAGGGTCCCTCCCAAGCTGCCTGCAGCTTGTTGTGTCTGACAGGAATGAGAGCTATTACCTGCTGTCCTACAGCATACTCTCTGGCTCGAGCACTCCTGCCATACCAGACCTTTTTCTGCTGTTGGACTTCTGCCAGGTTCTCCGGGGCCAAGCCCATGAGTTCCCTGAGCTTTGTCCTGAGGTTTGGGACATATGCCACAACAGACTCCTTGAAGGATTCACACTCACCCTCCCACTCATCACAAATCAGATCTTGAGGTCCCCTCACCCTATACCCATACAGCAACTCAAAGGGTAAAAAACTGTGGATTCCTGGGGCACCTCTCTGTAAGAAAACAATAGATGGGGCAAATATCTGTCCCAACCCCTCTTAAACTGGTCTGCAAATGCTGGCAGCATCGTCTGGAGTGTACAGTTTAACCTCTCAACAAGAACATTAGTTTTGGGGTGGTCTTTAGGTGTTTCACCCCACAGTGCTTCCAAAGACAGCCAGCAGGTCTGATATGAAACTGGCACCTCTGTCAGTCAGTACTTCTTTTGGAAAACCTATGCTGCTGAAAATCTCTAACAAAGCGTTTGCCACCTTTTCTGCCTACATGGAGGACAGAACCAATGCCTCAGGGTATCCAGTAGCATACTTTACTACCACTAGGATATACTTCTTCCCTGGGGAACTCGGGGTACTCAGAGGAACCACAATATCCATAGCTACCCTCTGAAATGGCTCTTTAATCACAGGCAAAGGCATCAAAGGAGATTTCACCTTGTCTCCTGCCTTGCCTACTTCTTGGCACTGCTCACAGGTCCTGCAGTACCCTGTTACATCTCTAGAAATCCCAGGCCAATAAAAGGTCTGCATAATATGTCTCTTAGCATGCTTTATGCCCATATGACCTGCACAGAGAATATCGTGGGCTATGGCTAGGAGTGCCAGATTGTAGGCTCTGGGCACTACCAACTGCTGGATTCTCTCACCCTCTAGCCTTCCCTTAGGGGTCCACTCTCTATGCAGTAACCCTTTGTCCCAGTAAACAGATTCCCCTTTCCCTTGAGAATCAGGTGCCTCACTGGCTACCTCACTCAGGCCTTGTAATGTATGGTCTGAGAGCTGAGCCTGTCTCAACTCTCTCTTTGTAACTCTTCCCAGCTCCCCTTCCCCAGGAAGTTTGGTATCCTCTAACAGTGGTGCCTCACTGTCAACCTGGGTACTACTACTCACCTCCGCCCTTGCAGTCTCTCTGTCCACTGTACCCACAAGCAGCTGTGGCTCATCTTCAGTCTCACTGCTACATGGTAGCTCCCTCCCAGAAGTAATCACCTCACCAGTCCTGACTGCAAGAGTGATGTCTGTCTGGAACCCCCCCCAGGCTACCAGACCCACCTACTTGTCTCCAAGCCTGACTGCATGTAACTGCATGCACACAAAGTACTGCATTTTCAAAATCATTCCCTATCAGGACATCTGCAGGGATATCCTCAAACACACCTATTTGCTTGCTTCCTTTTCCACCTTCCCAGTCAAGGTGAACACTAGCCAGAGGTATTTCGAATGGGGGTCCCTCCTAAAGCTCTGACTGGAGTAGACTCCCTAAGCAAGTACTGCACCTCTTTAACCATTAAAGGCTTCACAATGGTTAGGTCAGAGGTTGTGCCTCTCTTAGCGGTGGCCTCTTTCCCATCCACTAAGATAGGGTATAACCTCTTGTGGTAGTTTGGTACCCTTGTTTTCTCAAGACAACTTACTGCTGGCATTTTGTCATTCCCACTTACTGGCTCTTCCACCTTTTGTTCTCCACCTCGCTTCCATTGACATCTATATGCTACATGGCCCCAATTCTTGCATTTAAAACATTTATTGTTACCTCACAGCAAGAGGTTCTCCCATTCGATTCTCAGCTGGGCTTGGGAGTGCCTTCATGTGTGGAGTCTGCATGTCCTCCCCGTGGTTGAGTAACATTCGAAAGACATGTGTGTGTAAATGGGCATGCCTTCATTGAAGGTTGAGTGTCAAGCTGGCACCTTGGCATTTCGTAAAAATCTACTGCCAATCATTAGCTGACCGGAGTTCCACTGTGTGACCCCTTACTGGGAAAATCCGAAAGACAGACAACAACAATCCTTGGTCCTGGACATGTAGCATCTCCCTGTGAAAAATACATATCTCTCAGATGTTTACAGATCCTGGAAATCATAAAACAATAAAACACTTCTACATCTTAGACCTAGTAATTACTTCTCTTTCAAGACAATGCAAAAAACTTCTAGCTCTAGACATTTTGTCTGCTACTGCACTGAAATGGAGAGATAACATCCATTTTATTACGTGGTTATGAAATAATTTAATTTCAACTATTTTCTCTGAATTTTTTTCAAGTTAACCCCCCGTGTTCCAATTTCCATTAAACATATACATCTAAACAGTCACAATAGTTCAGGTACATTCCTGTTCTATTCCCATACGGCATGCTGTGGTTAGATTTTAGCTTAGTACTTTACACACACATCTGTATAAATGATATCAATATTCACAAATGACACAGAATTCTTTACAAAATTCCAGATAGCTGGGCTGGCACTATTATCATTTGTCACACAGACATACTAGACCAAAATGTTGCACAGCACAAAAGATGTATGGTTTGGGGAAGCACTAGACACTAGGAATACTGCTTAAATATGACCCTAAACTTCTTTTCAAAGTAAAAACAACAGCAGTGGGGCAGCTGTTTGGTGCAGATTGGGAATCAAAGAAAGACTAAATAGGTATAACTATTTGAATTAACTTCTGGAACATTTACAGTGAAGCACATTAATAAGTTAGATCGAGTACAATTTGACAGTTTATTTCAGCATATTAAGGTTATGAGCAATTACTGAGCTCTTTCCTGTAGTCCTCAGTTTGATACCCTTGGTCTCTGTTTGCCAGTGAGTTACTCTGGACAAGTCTCCTAAGCACAAAGTGCTCCTGAGTCAACCCTAAAAAGAGACACTTGCACCATGAGTCAACAATTTAACAAATGGAATAAATGAAAAATAAATAAACCAGTTAATAATAAATAAATAAATGTATCCTTTTAACTGGAACAATAAGATTGGTTAAAAAAGCTCCACTTAGCAATGGCCAATATAAGGTGAAGATTCCACAGGAGCTAAATGGCCATGATAGGTAACCTGTTCAAACTACTGCCACCAAGGGAAATAGGAGATGGTGATGGTGGAGTATGAAGTGGCAATGCAAACAGCAGCACAATACTAGTGCACACATCTCTGTAAGAAGGGTAACAGACCATGGCAGAAAGGGTAGCAGCAGAGTGTCAATATATTTTATCTTTCAACAGACAAAATGATCTAGGAGACGGATCACATGTTTGGTACATGGAAACTGGATGTGTAACATAGACTGTGCTTGGACTTTGGTTTTGCAGGATTTAGAAAAAGAGGGAAAAGGTGCATTTTATATTTGTTTTACACCTCTTTCCTTTTCATGCAGCATGAGTACAACCTCAGAGTTGGTCTACATAGAGACGTGGGTATGGGAGTTTGTCCGCTACATCTTTGGGTGCAGGAGTTTTCCCATTACAAAAACAATAGTTTAGTAATGCTGTGCAATGTGCAGTCATTATTTGGGAGTGTGCATTTTTGTAGAATTAGATGTTTATGCCCATTATTAATCAAATGTTAAATGAGTTGTGATTATAGTAAATCCATACTGAAACATCTGTATAACCTAACTTTGAAGTACTGCATATTGTAAACCATGTGGCATGGCTGTCTCTTCAATTTCACATAAGCACCTGCTTCTGCGTTTGTGTATTTCTTTTTCCACATCTGAAAATTAGACCCAAGAATACTGATAGTAATTTACTACTAGTTTGTTGAAATATTCCCTTTATTGTATGCTAAAAAATAGTCTTATCTTGAATATTACTTGGGTAAGGATATCTCTATTATCATCTGTTACATCCAGGTACATGCATGATTAGAATCTCTCTCTTCTTCCTTTTTGTCATTCTGAGTATGCTTTCCATAATTTTATTGTTAATTTTATGCACATTGCAATAGTATCTATGTTTGTAGCTAATTCATTCTTAAAGTATATATTATTTCCAGTCTCAGTCTCTAGGGTGACCTGTATTGTTTCTTTCTCACGCACCATGCAAATGAATCCTTTTGTTTCCTTTACCTTATTCACTGAATGGACCGTCATCCAATTTTTCTTCCTATTCCCTTTTGCAGGTTGTGTACTCTAATATTTTGACATCACAGTCAAAATTCTCAGGTGCAGTACGTGTATGACTGCTAGACTGTGCAGGTGCCCCTATTCCTCTGGAATGTTACATTTTGGGAACTTATACATTAACTGATTTAATAGTTGCACAACATTGTATAACATTTGCGTTACATTTCTTAACACTTTTAGACCCATACATCTGATTACTAACACGTGTGTGTGTGTGTGTGTGTGTGTGTGTGTGTGTGTGTGTGTGTGTGTGTGTGTGTGTGTGTGTGTGTGTGTGTTTGTGTGTGTGTGCTTGTGTGTGGGCATGTGGAGGGGGTATTTTTTGCCTTTCCTATAAACACTGTGAAATGTGATACTATACCTAAAACATCTTAATATAAAAAGAAACAATAACATCTACTAAAAATCTGTAACAATGACTTGGTTTTGTTAGTAAACTGACAAGTTCTTTGCATTGGCTAAGGGTGTAGACTAGAAATTCTCATGTTAAAATAGGAAATGCCTCAGTCTGAACAATAGGTTGCAGCCCTACTTTTAGATGATTTGTCTTTTTTTCAGTGCTTTCAGTCAGTTTCCCTTTCTTTAAAGTATGCTAAGAAATGGATCACCAGAAAATATTCTGAAGTGAGGTGGTCATTCCAAAATATTTTTTCATAGTTGTACATTTTGTTAACTTCTTCTCCCACTACTGAGAAACAGATAAGATAATAGATTTGAAAGCACTATCATGTACATCTTGTGGAACTGAACCTGTCTGAAAAGAAAGCATGCTACAATGAAATAGTCAAAACTAAGAAATAACTAGATTTTGATTTATGACGGCAGGGGCTTTCGATGGGGTAAGAAATCAATTAGCTATTGGCATTCTTTCTTTTTCAGAAAGTGGAGCTGGAGGGAGCCACCAAAGATTGCAGTTACCACAGTAGAGGCCACGGAAAATTCTGTGCATCAGGGCTTGTGATACTTGGATAGAGTGTTAGTGCAGAGTCTTTCTTCATGTATAGGGAAAAAGAAAGGAGGCTGCATGGCAAATGACATTGCCATACTGGAGGGACCCAAACATACCTTTCAACCTCTTAGCGCAAAAAATCTGGACAAGCCTTGACAAAATACAGAGGGGGGCAAAGGCCCAAAAATAGGGACAGATTTTAAATATTGCTCTTACAAACTTAGAAAGCTGACAGAGTAACAGGGTTTGTATTAACATGCATCTTCTGAAGTATTTGAAGTCTAAAATTTAAATGCATATCATTATTTAGTGACTTCAACCCCCAGATCATCCCAATGATTTACCAGAAAACCACAAATTATATGAGGAATAGATCAAAAATATCAGGCTAAAATCTGGATATTCTAGAAAAATCTGGACAGTTGAGAGGTATGGCCACAAACCATCAATAGGTCTGCAGTGCTCATGTAGTGGAAATATGTTTTCAGGATCCATCTGTAGTTTTAATCCTTACAGGCATCAGATAAGGCTCTGCACTATGACTGGGTCAACTGTATCTCTCAACCTCTTAGAGCAAAAAATCTGGACAAAGCCTAAAATGATGGGGGGACAAATAGGGACAGATTTCAAATATTGCTCTTACAAACTTAGAAAGTTGATAGAATAAGAGGTTTTTCATTAGCATGAATTTTCTGAAGGACGTGGAGTCTTAAACTCAAATATTTGTCATTATTTAATTACTTCAATCCTCAGCTATTTGCCAGAAATGTACAGATTTTAGGAGGAACACACCAAAAATATGAGGCAAAAATCTGCACATTCTGTGGAAATCTGTACAGTTGAGAGGCAATGTACAACAGCAGTTTGCCTTAACAAAAAAATATGAAACAAAACATATATTATCTACCTACCAGAGCTTTGTGCATATCTTAGCATGTTTCCAATACTGAAATCCTAGGGCTATGCAGAAATCACTGATGAGAAGAACAACTGTTAAACAGTAGTAAGGATTTGACAAAACATGTATCTTTTGTAATGGCCCATAATGACTGAAATACAGTACATGGTTCTTTTATTAAATTTCCTGTATTCTACGGATAAAAATGGGGACTTCCCCATATGCCTTATTAGTATAGCAGAATGAGGGAAAGAAAGCAAACAAAGAACAGAAGGTCTCTGGATCCTTAAATTTCATTTAATGGTTCACAGAGTCCTAACCAATCACTCTACTTCTAACATTCCTCTCTTAATAACATTTTTGTTATGCTGTGCTCTGTGTTAAAAACAAAGAGCCCTTCCAGACCATCTAGGAGGGTCCCAGCCAAAGATCGGTTTTAAGAAACCCATAGAAAGTGTAGATCAATTGCTACCATTCAGTTCAGCTTGGATAGCCACTGCTCTGATAATATATATATATATATATATATATATATATATGGTCCTGCATATGCTGACCACTGACATTGGCATGTCTCCTGTTAGGAAAATGTATAACTGCAATGCAATATGTAGGCTTAGTGTATTGAAATATATAACTGCAATATGCAGGCTTAGTGCATTAAGGGTTAAAAGGAGTTAATACATTTATTCTGCTTATTCTGTGTGAAAATATGCAGCTGCTAGAAGCTCTGAAAAAAGAATAATGGATGTCTGTAAATCCACCATTGTCAGCCGAATGTGTACTGAGGCCAGGACTGTACCTTGAATGTATCATATCAGAACTAGAGAAAGAATTGTGAGAAACTAAGGAAAGCTGAAACAAGCCCAAGGCCAGGTTGTTTTTCTCAAATATGTTTTTGCAAGACAGTAATTATCTGACCATGTCAGCAGCCAATCTAATAATAGCATCTTTTTGTGAACTTGCAGAAAACTGTATAAAAACTGTAGGCTGGACTATGGAAAATCAGACAAACCTTGTACCTACATGCTTTGTCTCCTTGCTGCAAGTAATAAAGGGTGCCTTGCTTGAACCTAACGTGCATTGATCTTTGTGTTTTCTTTTACAGATTGGTCCCTGGAGCCAGAAACCCTCTCCACCTCGGATCAGATGGCCAGGTGGCTGAAACCGTATGGGGAAGAAACCAAATCGGTTCTTCTTATATGTAAAGTCCTCCGACTGAATTGTCATCAAAAGAGGCCAGTCACTTTCTGATCTGTGACTGAAGGATGGTTTTTCTGTGAATCGGCAATCAATCATGTGGGCTCAGGTAAGGTGAATCTACTTTTTTTTCTTTTTCAGGATCAGGGACTAGATGTGTATTGTTTTTTGTCAGATTATATTTTTCTTACCGTCAGGAATAGAAAAGGTACTGTCTTGTCATAGATCAGGAAAAACAGAATAAGTAGACTTTAGGCAGTCATTCTGAAGAGACTATAACAAAATCCATGGTACACGTTAAAACTAGAGAATCAAGGTGAAGTTACGTAACAATCAAAGGTAAAGGAAAATAGGTAATAACTGCACAAAAACACCCCGAGAACCACCGTTGACGGAAGATGCAAAATATATGCAGTCACAGCATGCAGACAACGTTAGATACTTTTCAGAATGGGTTATTAAATACAGATTTGATGGAAAATTAGAAAAATCCTCACTCATCAAACTTATTAAACAACTTAAAACTGATTCTAAAGGTCAGGTAAAAAAAGCAACAACAGTTAGGAATTCCCCAGGCACACAGGTGGCTGGAGGAAGTAAACCGTAGGGACCAAAAGAACAAGGATTCAAAGACAATGTTTTTAGATAGGGAGGATAACAACCTAGTAATAGCATCAGCACCTCCGCCTCCCCCTCCCTTACCAGAATATGGAGCGAGTAAACAGGTTGATCCACCCCCACTATATCCTGTGGTCACTGAGGATATGGACGCTATAAAGCTGAAACTAGCTAAAATAAGGGATCCCATTGAAACTAGGTCCCGAACAAAAGCAGGTAATTGAGAGTCATGGCAGAAATCTAAAGACACAGAACCTGCGGGAGAAGAAGAAGAGGAAATATGTCCACCCATAGAAGTACCGAACCCTCAGGCAGGGCAGGATAATCAGGATCCAACCATATTAGTATATAGACCCTGGACTCCGGAAGATATCCGGAAAGCTTCAGAAGGGATTCCCCATCCGAAAATTAATTTTAGAAAATTTTCAGACGATTTACAAGGAATGAGACTAAGTTATCATTTAAACGGGGAAGAAATAGAAAGGGTAGTTTGACAAACTGTAGGGCCAGATTGGTACATGATTTGTGGCAATTGCAATCCTCGTGATGCTGAACAAAAACCCCTTCCTCATAGCAGTGCAGATTTAGACGCTAGAGTAAAAGGACTTACAGACCACATCTCTGAAAAATGGAAACCTAGGGCAGACTGGACGTGCAATAATCAATGCATCCAACAGGAGGGTGAGACAGTCGACCGATATTTCGCTAGGCTGCTGGAATGTTTTAACAACCACTGTGGGATGCAGGTCCCCGAAGACCAAAAACAAGATCCCCCATATGAACAGCAGTTGAAAAATGCATTTTTAAAAGGCAGTAGTGCACCTATAAGCAGTTTTATTACAAAACATATGGTTGAGCATCGAAGTAGCAGGCTACAATCACTACTCGAATATGCTAGGCATGCTGAAAGGCATTTCAATAACAAAAAGAAAAATAAGGCTCAAGTATTTTCTGTAGAGGACTGAGCAGAAGTTTATGTAGTACACCCCAGGAAGAAGGGCAGGAAAAATGAACAGGGAGGTAAGCAGTCTGATCAACGATCAGAAGACTTTGAAGGAAGTAAAAAAAAGGGGTGAATGTTTCAAATGTGGTAAAAAGGGACATTTGGCAAGGGACTGCAGGAAAAATAAGAAAGCAACAACGGAAGACAAGGAAGGTGAAGACTGACTATATGATAGTCAGGAATCATTAGAAGGGGCCAGTGCAGAAAGGACAAATGAGAATGTGAAAAGGGAAATAGAGGAAGTACAGGGAATTGATAGCGGTGAAGTAGAAGATGAAGTACTAGACTTGGCTTTATTGAGCTTGGAGGTCTACTTAGCAGATACTAAACCAGAAGTTATACTTTCAGTGGAAGGCAGGGAAGTCAAATTTTTGTGCGACTCAGGGGCATCACGAACCCTGATACACCCCTCCAAATTGCCAGAAAACTCAGAATCATCCGACTACATATTAGTCAAAGCAGCTAATGGGCAGCTATATCAGGAGCCCCTCTCCCGCAATATTACAATAACTGATCCTGTTTCAGGATTGACACAGAAAAGTAAGATTGTAGTTTCTGCAAAGTGCCCAGTGAATCTCTTGGGCAGGGATCTCATGCAGTTATTTGGCATAGCAGTAGTCCCAACCATGCAGGGAATGGAAGCACAGCGACAAACTGACACCTTTACGGTGCAATCGAGGGTGAAATATTTTATTGGTATAGTCAGGACTTGGTCACAACTGGTCCAGGGACTATGACCAAGGAGCTGATGAATGTAGCCATCAGTAAGTTTCCCTCCCTCGACATTGATAAACAACACCTGTTCAGAATAGTTAAAAGGGAAGTTGATTTTTTGGAAGGTAAAAAATTATGTTTCTCCTTTAGAAGAGGGAGAAGCATAAAGGATTTTATAGTTCACAGTAAATTTAAGATGCCAAATATAACTCTTACAAAATTAATTGACGAACAGGGCACATTTGCCTGTGGAAAATGTAGTATATGTAAATATATAAGCAGAGAATTTATTAATATTAATGGCATTAATTTTCAGACCAAAGGTATTTTTAATTGTAGGACGAAGAAGGTTATTTATGGACTAAAGTGTCCATGCAATAAATTTTATGTAGGAGAAACTAAAATACAGTTTTCTTGCAGAGTAAAGGAACATGTTAGGGATATTAAAAATAATAAGCAGACTAGTCCTATAGCAACACATTTTAATGAGTATCATAATGGGAATCCTGAGGGGCTACAAGTGGCAGTGTTAGATAATATTAAAAGTAATATATTTATGAGTGAACAACAAATAAAATATATATTAAGAAAAAGAGGCTTTTATTATTTTAAAATTTAATACAATGAGCCCTATAGGACTGAATCAAGAATGTGTATGGAAAAGATTTGTTCAGTAAAGTATTTTAGGCTTTTATTGTGAAATGTTGTACTTAATTTATTTAACTGATCAATTAGATAAATGTTTGGTACTATATAAGTAAGTCATTTTGATTAATTATGGTTTACTCTGTTAAAGGCAAGTGTTGCCGAGGCGCTAGAGAGAATATTTTGGTGTGCACGAGTTTTTTTCTTTTTTAATAAATTCTACTATAATACTTTGGAATTGGCCTTCTATTCGTGGTACTATTGTGGACTTATTTCATTCAGCTGTTGTTTATCTAATTTTGATGGCCAGCGATTCCTTTTTGGGACTACCCCGAGTGTTCCGTGATACTCCTAGGGACACTACACAAAGATCTATGGATAATTTTTTGCTGAATGCTCATCTACTGCATCGGTAGTAGTGGGAAGAGATGAAAGTCAGAATTCAACAGAAGGTATTACTGCTGTTCTCAGTAAATGGGAACAGGAGAGAAAAATATGGCAAAAGAATCCCTTCTCTAAAATTGGCAAAAAAACTGAAACCGCAGTTGTACCAGAAGTAAGAGATATGTATGTTAATTTGGAAAACCTGTTGTTTAAAGAGACTTCAGTGTTTCTTAATTTACAAAGTTTACAGAGATATAAAGAATTAGAAATTACACCACGGGGATTGAGAACTGTGAAAAATCCTTCAACCCCGTTTGATTTATCAATAGTGGAAGATAAGTTATTCTATGAGAGGTGGATTGCCACGGCTCATAAATGTAGCTTAGAATGGGTGCATATTTTGGTTGAAAGAGACATGCTTAAAAAACAAAAACTTAGAGAGGAAATTAAGGGAATATGTAAGGATATCACCAATAAAGTATCCCATGATGAGCTACAACAATTTCTTATTAAAACAAATGAACAATTACTGGGGTTTGAGAAAGAACTTATTGCTAGAAAAAAGACAAAATTGTTCTGTGACGTACGTGATTACGAAAACAAGCAAGCCTTTTTAGTAGCAACCAATCCCAAGGTGAAATGACAACAGGTCCAATTTGAACAGAGGAAGCAGAATTCGAATAAGGGAGGTCATATTTTTACATCAGGTGAAAGCGGTACTTCAGTTACAGAAGGTGAGACGGATGGTGAAGATTTTCCAGTTCTACCTAAAGCGAATAACAGTAATTATTTGAATACTTTTCGAGGGGCCCAGGCGGGTCAAAAGCGCAGCTGGAATGGACAGGGATATTACAAAGAACATAATACGTACCAACGGACATTTAAACGAGGTAAATGGGACTGAATTGTGTAATGTTATTTCTACAAACTGTAAGTATGTGGTTAACCTATCAGGATATGAATTATCGGATTGTGATTTGACTCTTCTTGAGAGGGGTTTAAAGTTTGTACCTGTTGTAGATTGTATGAGCTAAAAGGGGATGTGTTTTGTTTTACTCGCAAGTTACATTTGTTAGATTATTTCAGAACAAACACTGATGAAGTTGTATATGAAATGGATTTGGACGATGACTCTATTAGTACTGATGATAGTTTTTATTCATGTTGTTCCAATGAAATGGTAAATGCTTATTGTAAATTAAATACTGAGGGCATTCAAGTAAAAAGTAATTTTATGCCCCCACAGAAAATGAAGGCATTAGACATTTCAATACATTACTTGGATATAACATGGAAAAGAAATTTTTTGAATTTATAAAATATAAAAAGAATGTTAGATATAATATAAACAAGAAGGAATGGGAATACCTGAATAAATTAAGTCAAGAGGCTGAACTAATATTTAAACCAGCCGACAAACTGACACCTTTACGGTGCAATCGGGGGGCTGAATTATTTTATTGGTATAGTCAGGACTTGGTCACAACTTGTCCATGGATTGTGACCAAGGAGCTGATGAACGTAGCCATCAGTAAGTTTCCCTCCCTCGACATTGATAAACAACACCTGTTACATTGTACCCTATATTTTTGTAATACACTAGGACCCGATAAGGAATATGAAGAAAGATTATTTAAGAATCATATAAATAGACTGGTACTGCGTAACCTGTATTGGGACACAGAAGGGAATAGTATAGTCAGCTGTTCACTGCCCCAGGAATTTTTAACACTTTATAAATCTAATCGATTACCACATGTTAGCTTGACCACGAATAAAACTATACAGTGGGCAGACCTGGGGAGAAAGCCACAAGATGGGAGAAACAAACAGAACTGGAACTGTCAGGACAGGGAATACAAGTACAGAAATTGAAGTGGGTGACACAGACCAACCCAGCTGTGCACCTGCATTCTCTCGAAGACAGCTGATGGATGCTCCTACTGAAGGAGGAAGAAAACGCCTTGCGAGATATACCAGAGACTCTCTGGTCAACAGGGAAATCAGATGTAGGACTTATCCGTATGGCAGGGCCAGTTAATATCACACCAAAATCAGCATTTAGACCACAGAAAAGACAATACCCCTTAAGGAAAGATGCAGGGGCAGGGATAAAACCTATTATAGCAGCATTACTTAAGGGAGGGGTGCTAGTGGAATCTCCTGATTCTCCGTGTAATACACCTCTATTTCCAGTTAAAAAAGCCAATGGAGAATGGCGTATGGTCTAGGATTTGCAAGCTGTGAATGATGCAGTAGTACCAAGGGTGCCTATAGTGCCAGATCCACACACTCTGTTAAATAACTTAAAACCTCAACAAAAATATTTTTCTGTGGTGGATATTAGTAACGCATTCTTTTCAATACCGATACACCCAGATAGCCAGTATTGGTTTGCATTTACATTTCAGGGAAAAAGATACACATATACGTGACTACCACAGGGATATTGTGAGAGCCCTACAATATTCTCACAAGAAATGTCAAGTAACTTGGCAAGGTTTAATCCACCAAAGGGTAGTCAGGTCTTACTTTATGTTGATGACATTTTGTTGGTGGCCCCCACCCTGCAAGATTGTAGGGAAGATACCGTAGCACTTCTACGGTTTTTAGCCACTGAGGGACATAAAGTAAATGAAGATAAGCTGCAGCTCTGGAGAAAACAGGTTAAGTACCTAGGATATGTGATATCCAAGGAAGGTAAAACTCTAGATGAAGACAGAAAAGTGTCAATCTTGCAGGCACCAAAACCCACCACCAAGAAGGAAATGATGTCCTCCTTGGGAACGACTAATTTCTGTCTAAGCTGGATTCCAAACTATGCCTTGGAAACTGCACCCCTAACTGATCTTATATATAAGAAGCCTATGGCAGGAGCAGGAGTTCTTACAATGGACATCAGAGGCAGAATCTGCCTTTTGTAAACTGAAACAATTAATAGCGTCCTCTCTAGTTCTGGGATTACCAAATTATCATAAACAATTTTTCCAGACTGTAGATTGCAAGCAGGGTTATATGACATCAGTACTAACACAACAACATGGGGATAAGCAATGCCCCATTGCTTACTATTCATCACAATTAGACCCAGTGGCACGGTCCTTACCCCACTGTGTGCAGGCAGTAGTTGCAGCAGTGATGGCAGTGCAAGCTTCGGCCTCAGTAGTCTTGTTCCACCCCCTCACTCTGAGGGTACCCCATGCAGTCACAATTATTTTGCTACAAGAAAAGGTGGCATATCTTTCCCCTGCTAGGCATCTCTCCTGCATGACTATATTGTTGAGCCAACCTCATATGACAATTGAACGATGCACGACTTTGAACCCTTCTACCTGCTCCCGACCCCTGCAGACGGCACTCTGCATCGCTGCCTGCAGGTAATCAAGCAAAAGACATTACCTAGAAAAGATCTCACAGATGTCCCCTTGGAGGATGCTAAGGTGACATATTACATGGATGGCTCGTGTAAAAGGGGTCCTGCAGGACATAACCTAGCAGGATATGCAGTAGTCTCTGATACTGAGGTTGTAGAAGCAAAATCCTTACCACACAATTTATCTGCACAGGCAGCAGAATTGATTGCCCTGACATGGGCATGTACCTTAGCAAGGGGTAAATGTGTAAACATTTTTACTGATAGCCAGTACGCTTTTTCCACTGTACATGTGTTTGCACAATAGTGGAAAAACCGGAGAATGATAACATCTACTGGCAAACCTATAAATCATGCGCAGTTTATTTTAGATCTCTTAGAATCTATTCAGTTACCTCAGAAGGTGGCCATTTGCAAATGTGCAGCTCACACCAAGCAACAAGATAGGATTTCAAAAGGTAATGCAAGAGCTGATACAGCTGCAAAATGAGTAGCTACAGAAGTATTTCTTTTAAACGAGGAATTACAACCCTCTGAACTTCTGAATCTGGATATGTTAAAAACAATGCAGACACTCACTACGCAAGCTGAAAAACAGCAATGGATAAAATGAGGAGCAATCCTCGAAAAGGGGTTGTACATCTCTAAGGAAGGGAAACCAATACTACCCTCTAATTTGTTCCGCTATGCGGCATTGTTGAGCCATGGACAGTGCCATGTCTCAACAGGGAGGGTGATACAGTTGGTAAACCAGGTGTTCACAACGTACGGATTTACAAACTATTCTAAAAAAATTTGTTTAATGTGTCATATTTGTAACAAACACCATGCACAGAGGGTGATAAAGCCCAAGCAAGGGAGTTTTCCCACACCACCATATCCGTTTCCCACTATCCGTATGGATTTCATAGAATTGAACAAATGTGAGAATAAGAAGTATTGCCTTGTCATTATAGATATGTTTTCCAGATGGGTGGAAGCCTTTCCAACCAAAAACCCAGCTGCAGCTACAGTGGCAAAAGTACTTGTTAAGGAAATTATTTATAGGTTCGGCATTCAGGACAGAATCTATAGTGACAATGGTACGCACTTTGTAAATCAAACCATACAACAGCTGAGTAAGGTTTTTGATATTTCTTTAAAAAAATCATTGTGCATATCCTCCGCAGTCTGCAGGGCTGGTTGAAAGACATAATGGTATACTGAAAAGCAAACTGAGGAAATTGATAGCTGAGACAGGGAAAACCTGGCTATACTGTTTACCCCTTGCACTGTTGAACATGAGAACCGCCCCTACAGCAAAAGGACTGACTCCTTTCGAGAAGCTGTATGGGAGGGCTTATTATACACCCCAGTGGAAACCTCTCATGTCATCAGACCAGGAAGCTGATTTTACATTAGCTGAATATATGAAAAAGTTGTTGAGTTCTAAACATCTGTTGCAGTTTAATTCTGTTTCAGGTCAAAAACAAACTGAAACATCGGAAGTGGCAGTAACGCCAGGAGACTGGGTATGGATTAAAATCGTGAAGCGAAAAAACTGGGCATCGCCAAAGTGGGAAGGTCCCTACCAGGTGCTTCTTTCAACACCTACTGCAGTCAAAATAGCAGAGCGAGCTTTGTGGATACATCTGATGCACTGCAAGTTGGTGAAGAACTTCAAGCTGGACAAAGACCTTACCTCTCCATCAGGACCCTAAGCACAAAAGTCTGGCTACAAAGGGGGGTTAGATCAATAGGAACTGATCCGTCTCAAACCCAGTGAAGCAATCACCAGTGCTAAGGTCCTATAGGGCAGAGAGTAAGATCACGTGTCCTAGGCGAAGATGACAGAAGCAAGAATGATTCAAATACATCTGTCTGGAGGAACCGGAGAAAATAGGAATGCAGAGCAATCATTCCCGCAGAAATATTGCATGACCATCCTGTTAACTGTACTGGTAGCAATAATCTTTTTATTGTGGCCATTTCTCTTCTCTGCCACACAAGTAGAATGAAGTAAACGTGCAAAGTGGCACCCAATTTTCAATACTTATCAGGCTATTAAGCATGCTTATGCAGCCACCCTCAATATCTCCAATTGCTGGGTCTGTGCAGCTATTCCTACTGCACATGGAGGAATACCCTTAATACAGATTCCCTTAAATATGAACCAAACCTGGCAAGCACTGCTGAAAGATGCAGTGAATGTGACATCAATTAAAAGAGTGACCCTATTCTTACCCAAGGCAAAAAGAGGAACAGTGTGCTTTCAAAACTATGGGAAAACAGAGGTTGGAAATAGACCTGTAACATGACAGTGATACATTACTGTACTAGAAATTCCTGCACCATGACAAAGGAGGGCCAACAATTGCAAGTTGGCAATAACAATGACTCCACTGAAAGAAAGAAAACGGTTGATGAAAATCAAATCGTGCATAGTAAAATGTTCTGGGCTATGACCCAACAAAAGCCCGGCAACTATAAATTCAGCAGCATCTCAGTCACAATTCCTGACTGCTACTTCATGTGTGGTGATAGAGCATATAAATGGCTACCAGGCAATTGGTCTGGAAGCTGTTTTCTGGCATATCTGATTCCAGCAATACGACATGTATCGACACTACCCCAGGGGAAAATTCAAAATGTTCGAGAAATCAAGAAACCCGCTAATCCGGTGGGACAAGTTGATGCATCCTGGATATATCACCATGATTTAGCCCACGTGAATGACAAAGGACTGTCGCACATGGATCTGGGTGATGACGTCATATCTTGGGCAGGCATAATACCAGCATACGGAGCAGTGAAATCGATCTGGGAGCTGAGAAAACTATCCAAACTTCTTGAAACAATGAGTAATGCAACTTTTTCCACCCTAGAATTGGTGACTGATGAACTCACAGCCATGAGGACAGTGGTGCTTCAAAATCGCATGGCTCTCGACTTCACCCTAGCGGTGAAAGGAGGTTTGTGCGCTTTAATCCAGGAGGAGTGCTGTTTGTTTATTCCTGACAACAAACACGAAATAGACAGCCATCTCAAAATAATTCAGCAAGTGTCGGCTATGACCAAACCAGGACCAAATCAATTGACAAACTTTTTCCAAAAATGGTTCGGGGGTTGGGGCAGCATCTTGATGAACATTCTGTTTGCCATCTGTGCAGGGGCAGCCTTACTGATGGTGTGTGGATGCTGCTGCATCCCCTGTATAAAATGACTAGTTGGAAATTTCATAGACGCTTCAATTTCAAAGACTTTATATCAGAATGTTGAGTTAGAGGTACTGATTAAAAGCTGAAGAAATACCTTCACAAGCTTGAACTGAATGACTCTCTAACTGCAAATCCTGAGTGGGAAATGGTTAAGGGAAGAAAAACTGTTTATGCTTGTTTTGAAATGTAGCATAAAGTATTAAAAGGGGGGAAATGTTAGGAAAATGTATAACTGCAATGCAATATGTAGGCTTAGTGTATTGAAATATATAGCTGCAATATGCAGGTTTAGTGCATTAAGGGTTAAAAGGAGTTAATACATTTATTCTGCTTATTCTGTGTGAAAATATGCAGTTGCTAGAAGCTCTGAAAAAAGAACAATGGATGTCTGTAAATCCACCATGGTCAGCAGAATGTGTATTGAGGCCAGGACTGTACCTTGAATGTATCATATCAGAACTAGAGAAAGAATTGTGAGAAACTAAGGAAAGCTGAAACAAGCCCAAGGCCAGGTTGTTTTTCTCAAATATGTTTTTGCAAGACAGCAATTATCTGACCATGTCAGCAGCAAATCTAATAATAGCATCTTTCTGTGAACTTGCAGAAAACTGTATAAAAACTATAGGCTGAACTATGGAAAATCAGACAAACCTTGTACCTGCATGCTTTGTCTCCTTGCTGCAAGTAATAAAGGGTGCCTTGCTTGAACCTAACGTGCATTGATCTTTGTGTTTTCTTTTACATCTCCCTCAACCTACATGTGCTCATCAGTGTTGCTATGGCTCCTGTTTCTCTGAGGGGATACTGGGCAGAGTATACAAATCCTTAGACAGTCCTCAGCTTCTCTGAGGGGATACTGGGCAGAGAATGCAAATCCTTAGACACGCTCCACTTTCTCTGAGGGGATACTTGGCAGAGTATGCAAATCCTTAGACATGCTCCACTTTCTCTGAGGGGATTCTTGGCAGAGTATGCAAATCCTTAGACAGTCCCCAGCTTCTCTGAGGGCATACTGGGTAGACTATGCAAATCCTTAGACACCCTCCAGTTTCTCTGAGGGGATACTGGGCAGAGTATGCAAATCCTTAGACATGCAGTATGCAAATCCTTAGACATGCCCCAGCTTCTCTGAGAGGATACTGGGCAGAGTATGCAAATCCTTACTCAGTCTTTATGAAAAGAAAAGTATCCCCTGGAAATGCATGGATGGATGTCCACATTTTGCAAAAATATACTAGACAATTAATATGACTATGAAAAACAGCAAATAATCCATAATTTGTAAACAAGAGGTTAAGATGTTCAGTGAACAGCATCTTCAAATTAAGTTTAGAATGATTTACAAATTGACAAGGAGTACTACACTGGTCTTGTAAAATTCTGCTCCAAAAAACACGTGGAGCAGTCTATATATGTAAGCCTGAACATGAAATGGGGTACTTCATCTAAATATGCAATTAAATTATTTCAGCTTTTGCAATCTTTTTTTTTCTTCAAATTAAAGAAACATAAATTAGACACATAAATAAAAGTGATTTGCTTTCAATGTATGCTTGTTAAAATAAATATTATGTGCTATTGGTAAACAAATCCCTAAGAGATGTTGCTGTAGGTTTTTAGTCAAAGTGAGTTATCTTTTCTTATGAATATGCATATTATTCCTTGGGCTGCTGAATATAGCCTGAGGGAATTCTTGGCATATAAAGAAGTTCTAGGAACACTGAGAACATGTCACTCAGAGAATGAAAAGCTGATACCCATTTATAGACTCATACTGCAACACTTGATTCTAAGGCACTGCTGTTTTATCTACTGACTTGTTTAACACCAGTTACATTGTTCTGTCCATTACATCAGTTTGTTGATGTAACTTTTATTATTTTCATCTTTTACTAATGCAATTACTTTGACTCAACTTCAACATTTTCTTGCATAATAGTATTGTTTAAAGAGATTATATTTTCATACATTTCATGGGTTCATAGTAGGTTACTAGGTTAGCAGCCTTTTACAATCCTCCTACTCCTGTCCATGAGAGACATGGGTGCCACTCCAGGGGTGACTTTGTGGTTTCCCATCCAATTATCTAGGTCGCGTTTGAATAGGGTCAATGAGGAGCTCTGTTTTTGAATAGGAAGTATATTCCAGAGAAGGGGTTGCCACTGGGAGACATCTCTCTCTCTCTCTCTCTCTATCATGTTCTGTTAATGTCACAAGCTAGGCTGAGATCCCTAGAGTGAGTGACTGCTGTGCCATTTGACTTGCCGATGAGAAGCTTTTCCAGTATGGCAGGGTTGGAAATTCTCCTATAGGCCAGACACAAGTCACCTCTCAGCAGCCTATAAGGTACAGAGTAGAGTGACAGCACTTTCAGTCACTCCATGTAGACCATGGTTTGAAGTCCCTGTATTTTCATAATGAGAAACCTCTGGGGTCTCTCCAGCTGCTGCAGGTGTCTGGTGAGGTACATGCAAAGGGTGTATTGTATTCTGTTAGTGGTCTGATGAGACTGAGTGCAGTGAAGTTATAACATTCCTTGACCTGGATGCTATGCCCTTGCTTATTGGGTATGCTATGTAGAAGACTTTCCGTACCACTGTAGAAACTCGGTGGTCAAAGTTCAGATTGCTATCAACCTGTGTTCCCAAGTCTGGAGGTGCTGTCAGTACTGCAATTTTTAGGGAATTCCAATTTGCCAAAGGGAATAATGATGCTTTTTTTTAATTTAGTTTTAGACCATGACTTTGGCACCAATCATTTGTTTGTGTTATCTCTTCTTCTAATACGTTGTCATCACAATGATTGCTCCCAGTTTGCAGTCATCATCAAATATGATGAGCCAAAGGCAGTCTACTTTAGCCTGGACTTCTGAGAAATACGTGCCAAACAGTAAGGGGCTCTGCACAGATGCCTGTGGTACTCTACTGATAATGTGTCTACTGGTGGAGGTGGAGTCACCAATTTTGACAGAGTATGTTCTGTCAGTGAGCCAATTGGTTACCCATCTAGTAACACAAGCATTAATCCCTATCTGGGAGAGTTTCTCAAGGATGCAAGAGTGGGCAATTGCACTGAAAGCCTTGGGAAGGTCAAGATAGGCTGTGTGCACTGTCTTACCTTTGTCCATGGCTTTGGTGACATTCTCAAAGAAGTGCACCAGGATTAATAAGCATGATCTACCCTTAGCGAAGACACACTCGGTTGGGTCCAGCGTTTGGAGTTTGCTATGTCCTTGTTGATAAAGTCCATGATAATTCTTTTCATTGCCTTGCAGATACAACTAGTTAGACATATGGGTCTGCAGTTTCCAGGGTCAGTTGATGGCTCCCCTTTGTGCAGGGAGATTACTGTTGTTGTTCTCCATTCTGCAGGAACACAGCCAGTTCTCAAGCTATGATTAAAGAGAACCCCAAGTGGATCCGCTAGGTCTTGTTTTAGATTGTTTAGTAAACAACCTGGGATATTATCTGGTCCCATTGAGGCCATTAGTTTAGCCTTGGTGAGTGCAGAGATAACCCTTTCTCTAGAGATACTAGGCAGAGGGCTGGTGTCAGGTATGTTTTGGGATATGGTAGGTGGGGATAAGGGGATGAAGTTTGTGCTGAATCTGTCAGCTAGCAGGTTGGCAATATCTTCCAGTGTAGTATGCGTGATCCCATCTACAATCAGTTAAGCACATAGCTGGGTATTCCCTTTTAGACTTTTCATATAGATAAAAAATGCCTTATGATTACCCTTGGCTAGGGATGGGATTTTAGTTTTGTAATTTGCTTTAGAAGCCTTTACAAGATTTCTGATTTTCCTCTTTAGCCTTAGGAGGAAACTCTTCCTCTGCAGAGTGATATCCCTCTTGCTTTTGGACAACAATTTCTTCTTTTATTATATAATCTATTTATCCTTGAAGTCACCGTGGTGACTTGTTTTTACAGGAATACCTGGTTTTGATCTAGTCAGGTGGAGTTCATGCAGTCCCTTAAGTGTTTGTACAGGGCATTTGCATACACTTCTGCATAGTGATCATTAATGTCTGCGACTGAAAGTGGTATGAAGCTTTTTATACCATCACTTAGTAGGCTGCAGCTAGTGTTGGTAAACCTTTTTATAATTTTTGGTCCTTTGAGGCTGTCAGTTCTAATAGTTACTTCAAATGAAACTGATTTGTGGTCTGACCTAATTAGGGAGGGCATTATGCATGGGGGAAGTACAGTGTGCCCCACATGTTAGTGAGTACTATGTCCTGAACATTAGCGCCCATAGTGGTGATGCAGACTATCTGTTCTAAAGCATCTGTGTTAACAAAGTCCAGGAACCTCTGGGCGAGTGTGTTTTTGCTTGTGTATGTCCTGCAGTCTATGGATAGATAGTTGAACTCTCCCATGACTAAGACATTGTGGTGTATGGCGAGGGATTACAGTAAATTGAGGTAGATGGTGTGATTATCCTGGTTCATGGTGGGGGATCTGTAACTAGCAATGATGTGGTATGGTAACTTCACAATAGTTAATTGGACATGGAGTAGTTCAAGAGAGTCATGCTGTCTGACCAGTCTCGAAGTGTATTTGGTTTTAATGAAGATGGACACGCCTCCACCTTTGCCTCCTTTACAATCATTTTGAGGTCTGAATGTGTGGAAGTCATTGTACCCTTGCATGGCTGGGGTGCTCTCAATGGCCTTGAATGATGTCTTGGTAACTGTACAGATGCCAGCATCTCCTGAGGTGAGGACTATTTCCAGGGAGTGCAGTTTTGTGTTTAAATTCCTAGCATTAAGCAGCCCGACCCTGAGTTTGTCTCGATTAGGTTTTATTATGTTGGAAAATTTGTTAATTTTGCATTGCCTAAAAAAGGCACTATGGGAAAACCAAGGGCCTTTACCAGTATCCAAAAGCTTAGGGGAGACAGGTGCAGATCATCTCTAGCAAAGCAGTGAGGTCTGTCTACCATATCCTCCCAGGCTGACAGATACTGTATCCCCCAGGACTAACACCAGGAGCTGAGCACTTGCTGAAGTCAATCATTTTTTGTTTATATTGTGACATCATCCTGAGTGAAGGTAGGATAGTGCTTAAGGCTAGTGATGTACCTGTGTGGGACACATAATCAGAGAGTTCCATCATGTCTTTCCATATAGTCCAGAGAGTTATGTCTCAAGTTATTCACTCCAACATGGACTAGGACAGAGTCATAATGGTACTTGTTGGTGAGTGACTTGAGTGCATGCGTGATTTGTCAGATCCTGGCACCTGATAGGCAGGTGACAATGACCTTTGCCTTGCTCAGTCTGGTTAGGGGTCATCTGTGTATCTCACTATGGAGTCACCTAAGACCAAGACATGATGTGATTTGCCTTAAGGGCTTATTTGTTGAGACGTGTGTACATGTTGATATGTATATTTCTTTTTGCTTAGCAGTGAGTGTGGACGGTGTGCGTTTGGGAGGTCTCTGTTCTTTTGGTAGGCTTTTAGTGAGTACCTCCACATATGTGGGTTTATGTGTCATGATCTTATCTTGTGTGAGTGGTGAAGTACGTGTGCTGACAAGGTGTTTGATGTCTAGTTTGTTTTTACATGAAAATTGACTCCAATTCCACAGTGTATTTGCACTGCTCACATAGGGTGTTTGTTTTAGGAGTAAATGGTTGTCAGTATACATGAAGCAATTGCTACACTGCCTCAGGATGCCCATATCAATCAAGCTAGCAGGAGAAATTATGGGAAACTGCCCATCAATTGTGGCAGGATATTTCTGAATGTGGTATTTGAGAAGGAAGTGGGCTATCTGGACTTAGTCACAAACAGAAAAAGGAAGCAGTAATTCAATTAAATACAGTTAACAAAGTGCAGTGCTGGCTTAAATATACTTATTTTATAGGTTCATATGTTCATAGGTGTGTACTAGGCTAATGGCCCTGGGGCCTTTACAAGCCTAGCCCATATAAGTGTCCTGGCATTGTGCCACTGTTAGTTCCTGGTGCCACTATCAAGTAGAGCCACTGGAGTGATCCCCAGGGTAAACTTTCTATTTCCCATCCACTCATCAAGATTTCTCTTGAAGATGGCTAGTGAGGTGCTCTGATTGACATGTATGGGAAGTCTATTCCAGGGCATGGGCAGTCTCTGGGTTATGAACCTGTCCCTCCAGCATGTTCTGTTGATTGTGGTAATGAGGTTGAGGTCTCTGGAGCATGTGATGCATCGGGATTGGGATTTCTTTAGATGTAGCATTTCTCTCATAGCTGGATCAGACATGGTTTTGAAAGTCAAGCAGAGATTGCCTCTTAGTAGATGATATAAGACAGAGAATAGCTGGAGTTTTTTGAGTCTGTCTGTGTAGGACATGTGTTTAAGGCCTAGGATCCTCTTTGTGAGGTACTTTTGTGGCCTCTCCAGCTGTTGCAGGTGTCTGGTGAGGTACATTCCAAATGGGGCATTATGCTCTATGATTGGTCTAATGAGGGAAGAGTAGAGAGAAATGATGACCTCTTTCTTCCTGGATGCAAAACCCTTGGTAATGAGATGTGCCACCTAGAAGGACTTTCTGACCACAGTGGCAATATGGTGGTCGAAGGAGAGATTGCTGTCAACCTGTGTCCCCGGATCTCTTATAACGCCTTCAGTGTTCAGTGGGCTCCCATTGATGTGGTAATTAGTGAGAACTGAGTTTTTCCCAAAGGAGATGATGACGCATTTTTTGGCATTAAGCTTAAGGCCATGGTTTTGACACCAGTCATTGGTCTCATTGAGGCCTTTCTGTAGGATGTCTGCATCACTTGGGGAATTAATGGCTCCCAGCTTGCAGTCATCTGCGAATTTGGTCAGCCAGAATCAGTCCATGTTGGCCTAGACTTCTGAGAAGTAGATGCCAAACAGGAGAGGACCCAGGACCGATCCCTGTTGGACTCCACTCATGACTGGTTGGCAGACTGACTTGGAGTCTGCTACTTTCACACTGTGTGTGTTCTATATGTGAGCCAATTTGCAACCCACCTAATGATATAGGGGTTGATGCCTAGTTTGCTGAGTTTATCAATAATTCCTGAGTGAGGAATGGTATCAAAGGCCTTGGCAAGATCGAGGAAGGCTGTATGAACTGCCTTACCTTCATCTATCGCTCTGGTGACTGACTTAAAGAAGTCAACCATGTTGAGCAGACATGATCTACCTTTCACAAAACCAAATTGTGTAGGATCTAGAGTTTGGAGATTCCCTATATCCAGTTTTCTTTTTCAGTGGATGCTTTGGATTTCAGTACAGATGCACTCCAGACCTCTGGCTAAAGTTTTCAAATGGTGAGCAGCTTCAGTAAACTGAGAGCAAACCCATGCAAATCCAAGGTTTATATACAGGCAAATTTAAGCAGTTTTAACACATCTACTAATGGGAAAGCCTCATACTGAGACTTTCTCCAGCAAGCAGATACAAATATGACTATACTTGGATTTTCACGAGTATTGACGGACTTGTGGAAACATTTAAGACCACTAAAAGTAAAAAACTTGCAAGAGACAGGCTGAGTTACTCCAATAACACAGCTTACCCTAAACTAACAGGCACAAAAAATATAAATAAAACCAACAGCTGTTAGAAGTGAAAGAAAGAACCAAGGCTGGTCTAGTAGAAAGAAATGATTTTGACATTTTGACATTGAAGAAATATATTTATAATGTGTGACACAGCAGACAAGTATAGGGGTAAAATACAAAACACACAATACACAACAAAACATAAATGAAGATCGTGATAACCTGACATCGAAGAAGGATAGGCAAATCTTTAACTTCTTTAGGCCGTCGAGAAGAAGAGAAGAATTAGAAACAAAAGAATTAGACTGGAGGAAGTCTACTCTGACTTAAACCTGACTGAAGAAACCCTTTTTGACAAAATATACTTTACTAAACTTAACTAGGAGACTTTGCCTGATAGATCTTCTGCCTTTTAATGTACCCCTTGCCCAACCACCAATGTGCCATTGTGTTCCAAAAAATGTTCAAATTGTGTTAAGACGTTAATTGAAAAAAAATGTTAAATTTGAAACGAATTTAAATTTGATGTTTAACAACTGACTACTATTAAGACTGTGACTTCAAAAGAGCAAGTTCCTATAACCCCCCGAAACACTGATGAGCTATATATCAGAAAAGTTGACTTCGCTTTCTTATTTTGAGATCACTTTCTTTTTTTAAGACACTTAAAATAACAATAACACCACTGAAGAACAACAAACAAAGCCCCAGTTAGATACGGCCCTGCTATGATAAAAATTCTTGTTATTTTTGATAATAGTAATTGAATAACATGATGGGATTAATTTTTGACAACTGAAGTCCTTAATACAGTCCTTAACAGTTCAGCTACAAGTTCAGCTTGGTTTATCGCTATTTAAGGAAATCTATATTAGGAGGCTTATGGGACTTGGACACTTGTGGGACTTAGACATTTGTGGTAGTATTAACACTTTGTATTTTTGGATACATGCCTAAACTAACTTGGATTCCAGGATTTCACAAAAAAAAGCATTTATTGATAGCAGTCTTTCCTTCCTTCTGAGCCCTTATTTTGGTAGAAGTTTCCTTCACATACACTGGTAGAAAGTATTTTATCTAAAATATCTGGACTCTAGTCAAGATTGTTAAAATTTTGTAAGGACTCTTGAAATAGTTTAAAATTGACTAATCGAAAACTGTAATACATTATATTTCCTTACTATGCTTGAAATATATGAATATATCACACTACCTCATTTTACTAAATTAGAAGCATAAAACTAATGTTAATTAAATTGCTCCTCCTAAAGAGATTTAAATATAGTGGCCCAATAATTATTTATTTAAACTCGATATTATATTATTTTTAATATTTATGGGTTTAACCAAAAATATTATTTAAGCAATGGAGGGGAGTTCTAATCAGTGTATAATAAATCTATAGTATGGCTTCTAATGAATTCTAGTAAAAACAAACAAAAAACAACATATAAAAAGTACCTGGATGACATCTTCCTGTAAATGGATCTTGATTTTTTCAAATGACATTTTCATTCAATTTGTGATGTGAATACTTTTACCAAATGGATTTCATGATAAAAATTTATTTATTCCAATTTAAAACACAAAAACATAATATCTGTCAGGAAAATTTCCAAGATTTATACAAAAGCCAAAAATTAACTTAATATTTACTTACATAATTTCCTTTACTTATAGAAAGCCAACACTTCAATAGTTGCCACCCCTTTCAATAAAAGCCAAAAGAAGAAGTTTATTATAGGATTTAAAATTGACAGAAATTAGAGTGTAGTAGATGAGATTTATTAAGGAGTTATTCTTTAAAGAATTATTAAACCTGAAGAGGGCAGTCACCAATTTTTATGCTTAATGAGCTATTAACCATGAGCGTCTAGGTGAGAAAACTATAAAAAAATCTAACGTACGTACACATAAAACCACCACATAACCAAGTTGTTAACAGTCTTAACATATTGAGGTTGATAACTCTAGTCAATATCAGACACAAACATTCTAAAAGTTTATGAGTAATATAACATTTATATATATATTAATATTCCTATTTTATATATACTCAATAATTTTATAAAAAATTTTATATAAAATTTTTATATTAAAACAACAGTTAGACACTAACAATAAACAAGGAAGTAGACCTTGATCACATACAGTGGGCAAATAAAGTAAAAGAGAATGGTTGGGGAAGACGTTAGAATGAGAATGAAAAGTAGAAGTCTTTCCTGCAACTTGGTTGAGATTGGGTCCTTAGGTCAGTAATATAGCTGAAAAAAGGACAATTCATAGGAAGTAATACATAGGCTCACAACAAACTCAACTGCATATCTTAATCAATAATTTATTTAGCTATGTGTAACTGTTGCCAAGCATTTTGAATTGGCAAATCTGAGAGAGTTAAAGAGAGACATGTAACATGATGTCATGGTGAGATCAGGAAAAAGAGAAACATGTCATTAGACATGAAGGGAGAAGCCAGGTTCATGGCTAGTTCATGGCTATTGAAGCCCAGAAAGAGCGGGGGAGAGGAGCCTGTGATATCACTTTACTTGAAAATAGGGAGCTGGAATGGCAGAGCTGGATTTCGCTTTTTTATACTATTCATTTGAATGCCAATATTTTCTCTTGTGTTTTAAAAATGAGAAGTTACAAAAGATTAATTTTTGTTTTTAATTTTAATATACTGGTATATAATTTTCTTCATTTATTTTTTTGTTTATTATTTTAATACTCTTATTTTAACTTGACCAATTGTCATTGTTATTGTATCTTGACACTCTCTCCATTGTTCATTAATTATATTGCTACTACTTTGCTAACTTTGAATGACTTTTACTTGTAAACGGGGCCGTGGCAAGATTTGTAACTCCACCAAAGTAAAGTTAGTGCCTGGGTGGGTTGATGCCCAGAAGCTATTTATAAACCAAGCACCAAACAGAACATTGCTTGTATATTACACCAGAGCATTTTAATAATGAAGATATTACTTTTTATTTAAGAACTGAAACTATTAACTTTCTTTAAATAGTGCCATAATTAATGCCTGTTTACTGCCCTTCCCTGTAATGGGTGAAAGCAAGATGCAGTTCAGATGTACTGCTTCTTCATGAGTATAGCCAGCTAATAAAGAAGAGAAATAAAGGAAGAAGCAATGAAGTGTTTAAAATTAGCAACTCTTTTATGTGCTTTAAAAGTTTAACAAAAATAAAACAAGTTTTAAATTAACCGCGGCTGTCTTTAACTGTTTTTTAAATTTCACAATTATAAACAGTAAAAGCTCGTTAATGGGTGAAACACTTAAAAAAAAAAGCTTAATGGCTTTTAAACTTTCTCCGTATGTTTTTAACTTTTTAAAAAATCTCGCTACCATAAATAAGCCAACCGAGGGAGAAGTACGGAGAATAAACAGCGCTATGATCTAGCCAGCTTAGTTTAAAAATGTCATTTGTTAAACGAGAAGTGAGCGCCATAAAAATTTTAGGTTAAATTAAGGAAAAAGATGCATGTTTTGGTTTTTCCATAGTATCTTTCGATTTTTTTAATGGCCTGGTTTTTTTAATTTTTGTTTTAGGGTATTTTTTTTAATTAAGCTTTTAACTTTACAATTGTTTAATTTTTCTGATTTAACTGTTTGATTTTGAACTGTTTTTTAAAATCATTTTCTTTTTAGGTGACCTTTAAAAAAGTTCTGATTTTAAACTGATTTGAACTTTGTTTTCTGAACGCTTTTGTGCTTCTAAATGGAAGCTGTAAAAAACGCTTGAAATTAAACTCTCGTAACTGGATTTGGCTTTTGGATTTTTTTTTGTACAGTCAAATCCCCAACTCAGATTGGTCATGAGCTGCACACTTATACCACAAGGGTGCAGGGAGGCCTTCTTAATGTAAGATGGCTGATTTAAGAGCACAGTGATACAAAACAATTTAGATTCAGCAGATCTGAATCTAGCCTATGTAAGTCAAGGAAACACAATTTTTAGATGGGAAGGAGTAAGGGAGAGTCACTTAAAGGTGAAAGTGAGAGTGTTTTGTAGTATACTATTAGATGACCTGCAGTAGTATCACCCCCTGCACAAAGTGGCAGCTCTTCAAGCAACTGTGAACAGTGGGAGACTATGGAGAGCATTTCCTGTAGAGGATTTTAAACCGGAGAGGTTTGCTTATATGCAAGCACAGGGAGGCTTTTATACCAGCAGGATGAAAGACTTTTATAAACCTAAACCCTAAGGCCAATCAGATAAAAACACAATAAGCTATTAACTAGTAGTTCCACTTTGAATGGGTTGAATTTAGCTCTCTTCTTCCACCAGAGGGTAAAAGAACCTTCCCATTGTAAATCAATCTGCTCAAGTGTGGAAACAAATGTTTTAGAACAGAAGCAAGAATTCCTGCAATATCAGGAATCCTTGAAAATACATTCACTAACCCTGAGAAATGTTCACAACACACACAAACTTTGCAAAACTTAGAAATATTTTGCCAGACTCAGGATAACTTTGGCAAACTCAGAACATCTTTTTCAGAATACTAATAAAATAACTTAAGAGCAGTACAGTAACAAACAGATGGAGTTTCTTTAACAAGTGCAGGCTGAAAAACAGTGATAAATTCAAACAAATAAATAAATGCAATACAGAAGAGTTAAATATCACTAAAATAGTTAGAACAAGTGCAAAAAATATACTTATATCAGCTTTGTAGGCCCAGATGGTTTTAAAAGCAATCCAAGTCTTGCAGTCACAGGTGTCCAAGCCCGGCACAAGGAAGCTCTGAATGCATGAGCACAATCTCACAAAATTGTAATTCTTTTATACCAGCAGGATAAAAGACTTTTATAAAGGTAAACCCTTAGGCCAATCAGACAAAAGCATAATAAGCTATCAACCAGTAGTTCCCACCTTGACTGGGTTGAATTTAGCTCTCTGCTCCCACCAGAGTGCAAAAGAACTCTCCCAGTGTAAAACAAACTAGCTGTGAGCTCAAGTGCAGTAACAAATGCTTTAGAACAGAAGTAAAAATTCCTGCAACATCAGGAATTCTTGGAAATAAGTTCACTAACCCTGAGAAATATTCACAACACAACAAAAATGTTTTAACCCGTTTATACCATTCACATTACTTGCACTCTGTTTCAGTTATAGTGTTAACAATTTTGTTTCTCATATAATTTTGATTCTTCTTTTCTAATACTCAATATTTGCGCATTTTTTATTCTCTGTGTATTTGACACTTTTATTGCTGCTTTCACCACATCTAAGTTTTAATAATGTCATTTCCTATGTCTAGTACAAAAAACTCATACTTTGGCCAAGTATGCAATAATATACATTTGGCATAATTATGCATTTATCAACTGGAATCTAAGCAGTATAGATGCTGGTCTTGCCCCATAGTACAGGGGCCTAATATCTGATTATAATGGGTGCAGCAACACACACTTGCATATGACACATGACAGGGGGAGAGGCTATATATTCCAGGTATTTACTGTCAGCCATGTTCACTTTTTTAAAACTTGACATGGCTTTCAGTACAATGTTGTTTTGAGGAATTTTCAAAGAGCATGTTTTTTTCCTCTAACAGCATAATTTTATATTCATTACCAAGATGTTGTGTCTACATATACAACTTCCAGTCATTCTATCAGTAGTCAAAATCATACTGGACCATTTTGCAAAAAAAAAAAAAAACAGATTATATCATTCTAAGTCATACTTTGCTAAAATAAAGATAACACACACACACACACACACTTGGAGGACTATGCCCTACAAAACTAATTTCATATGAAGATATGGTATTCAATATGTTGCACATCTAAGTCTGATGCAAAGATTTGCATCAAAAAATTGAATTGCTGATACAGCTTGCAAGAATGTGGGTCCTTGGATTTACAATATGATTTACAATTTTTATTTATTTATTTATTCATGATCAGTCACTAACAAATATCACTGGATCCTATACATTTCTATTACAAAGGATACACAGGGTCAAAAGCAATACAAAAGACTTTCTCAGGATCTTACAACATATACTTAGAGCTGGTAGGATTCTCACAGACGTTTTTTCAGCCTTTGATCTTATTCATGCACTGCAGTGCTTCCCTTTATTATAATAAAAACAAAATGAAAACTCCAGCCAGGCTGGAACTTCCAATGAGTGACCTCTCAAACCTCTTGAATCAGAGGCACATGGGATATATGCAAATGACCCTTGTGAACTCTAGGTGTTTCAGATAATTGGTGATTCTGAATGCCCATGACTTGTTTCATCATTTTAATGGACAATTTCAGGCCAATAAAGCCAACACCTGCTGTTCACAAGGGTCATTTGCATATATCCCACGTGCCTCTGATTCAAGAGGTTTGTGAGGTCACTCATTGGAAGTTCTAGCCTGGCTGGAGTTTTCATTTTGTTTTTATTGATTAGTTTTTCATTGTGACCTTCTCACTTATTGTTTTACTTTATTATAGTAGCAGCACAGAATTAAACAGTGGTTATCAAACATCAGACAAACTTTTCTAAAAAAACTGCAAATTATATATTATATATATATATATATATATATATATATATATATATATATATATATATATATATACATACAGATCTACTTCAGTAGATCAAACTTTTAAATGTTCGAAGCGCATATGGCCGAGACCATAACATCAAACATTTAAAAGTTCAAACATTTAAAAAAAAAAAAAACACCAAAAACAAAACTACATTTGTAGAAGGGGGAAAGCCCTCCTGTATCCTCCACAACCCCCGCTTCTTAAATATACCAACTCCAAGATCACACTACAATGTGGAAAAGGGAAATCTTCCTGTTCCGCACTGTACGGGGAACTCCATTCAGACCTTTTGAACTTTTAAAAGTTTGATCATATGGTCTCGGCCATATGCGCTTTGAACTTTTAAAAGTTCGATTAACTGAAGGGGACCCATATATATATATATATATATATATATATATATATATATATGTGTGTGTGTGTGTGTGTGTGTGTGTATATATATATATATATATATATATATATATATATATATATATATATATATACACATATATATATAGATATAGATATATGTATTAGCACAACTTTAACATGTTTTATTCCAAAATGAGAAGCAATCCTCAACTAATATTATATGTCAGTTTAAAAGGTATGAAAATATAATAGGTACAAATGTAGAAAATGAATATGATATCTTTACATGCAATGGCATAATTTCTCAACTGTCCAGATTTTTGCCTCTTGTTTTTGGTATGTTCTTCATAAAAGTAGTGGTTTTATGGCCAATCATTGAGGACTGAAGTCACAAAATAATGACTTTCATTTGAATTCAAGACTTCATATACTTAAGAAAAGTAAAGCCTATTATTCTAGTAATTTTCTAAGTTTACCAGAGCAATATTTAAAATCTATTCCTGATTTTGAGCCTTTGTTCCCCCATTATTTTTGTCTTTCTCCATATTTCTTTCTTTTAGACGTTAAGATATTATGTGCACAGGATTATAATTAAGAAACAAAATAAGGCAGGATGAGCTTTATAATAGGATTTTGCATACCATAGGTGTTTTTTTAGTCCTGATGTGAAGCCAAGCACCTTAAATACCTGAGAAAAAATTGCACCCTGTGATAAAGCATACCTCATTTTGTCAGACTTCTATTATGCAGTGCACCCGCTAGTTATATGAACATTACAGCTAAGTCTGTTTACAACTGTTTATTTTGTTTAAAACACATACAAATAAACTTTCTACATTTGCATTCTGTGCAGCAAATTACTTTCCTTGAATTTTCAGCCAAAGATCAGCAACAATTTTAAGTAGTTTTGTCAGTCTGAGAGGCCTAGTTTATAAACACTTACTGTTGTATTCCTAGAAAGCTAACAGTGCCTGCAATGAAGCAGGCAGCAAATATCCATGGAAGCATAATGGCCAGAATGTATACTGCTTATACAGGTAACAGGAACTCCTCTTCTGGGATGAAAACTTTGATTCTTCATGAGGTGTGACTGCAACCCATCAGTACTTCCTACAGCTGTGGTACATTCTGTGGTGCCTGATGAAATGAAATGCCACAAAGATCCACGTGTGTACTCCTGTGTCACACCACTAAAAGAATCGCCTTTCTGTTAATGAGTGGCATTTAAATGTTCTCATTAATGACACACAGAAATGACATTAATAAATCTGTAGTGGGACATATTGTACTTAACTTTGTGAGTGTCATGAACTCTTGTTCCTCAAAACCACAAGGTCTGTTCTACAGCAAAGAAAGGAAAGAAATGCAGAACAAGCCCGAATCACATAACAGCAGGAATTCTAGATGCTGGGAAGTACCCAAACTGCATAGTTATTTTAGGCTATCAAAACATAATGTGGTTTCTAGTATCCACACATAAATACTGAATGCTAAGATATAACAGAATTACTATGATTTTTTGGATATGTATAAACCAGAAAAAGAACCTGCAGGATGTATAGTGGGAAGGTACATTTACATCTTCTCAGCTGGGGAGTTTAATTGGGAATGAGGCAATAGGTACAATTGTATCCACACTGTGATACAGAGAAGGGGGTCAGTGTTGTATTCTGTTACATTTATCACATAACAAACACACATACACAAAGGAGTACATGAATTTGTTATGTAACAAACTCAAGTAGAAGCATTGTCACCCTTCAGTGTTCATGTTGAGATATTTAGTGGCCACAGGTCAGGTCCAGAAATTACAGCATAGCATATGTTTGCAATCTGTTATAGAGACTCACAGTTCCAGGAGTGTAGAGCTCTTAGTATTCTTAAACTGTCAGTGAGCCCATACTATAGCATTGTGAGATGCACAATACTGGAATGTCCTTAGATCTCCTAGATATTCTTTATTCCTCTGCATAATGAACAGCATTACCTACTGTGTGACAACTTACTGTAATTACACAGCAGGGAGTCAGTTTCATGATTGCCAAACATGCAATAATTTACCTTTGGCCAAAGGCCAAAGCTCACTTTCATTCATGGAGACACCTGCAAGGGTAACCTTAATTTTTCCAAAGTATAGCAACTTCATATTTTTTTTTTTTAACTTTAAGCATAAACATAGCTCACTACATGAGAGGTGTTTTTGGGGGAGGCTTTGACATCATAGCAAGCAGCAAGCTTTGTCTTGTTTATGATTTATTTCATTGCCTTTTGAATAATGACTTGCAGTTGTACAGTTCCTTGGTACAAGGGGTCATGAGCATCTACAAACTTCCTTACCACATTGCTTCTGCAGTCTATTCACTCAGAAAGATTACACTAAGTGCAGACGTACTCTACACTTTCTGGTAGCCTTTATGAATCCTCCTTGATATTTAAGGCTTAAGAAATTAGTGGGAAAACTAAAATTAGGAGAAAGAAGACAGGAGTTATGCTTGCGTTGTCTTTTCAGTCAGAACAGTGTACACTTAATGTAGGTGTTCATAAATCTTGAGCTATGTTACTCATGCATAATCTTGGGCTAAGCTCTTCCTGGAATATTAAAGTATTACAACAACCTTCTAAAGATTTCAGTAAAGAAAACAAACATAGATCAGATACTGCTATCACTAACTGAAAATATGAGCCTATATTTAGTTTAATTTGAGGCATGCCATGTCGCTCTTCTCCAATACCATTGCTACTGATTGTGTAAACAGTAAGAATTACAGTCCTTTTGTGTTCATTACAAACTTTATTACTATTTTCATTATTTAAGATTTCCTTAAAAATGTTTTCAATCAATTAGTAAACAAAACAAGCACATTTACTCAGAAACGTTTTAGAGATGATTCAAAGATTTTTTTTTATGTAGTGTTTCCAAAGGTTGAATTGCTAATTGTTTACAAATGGTGTTTTATAAATACCTTGAACAATGACAGTAGCTTAACTTTCAAATCATTCATGCCAAAGACAGGTGTTTCTGCTTCTCTGCATGAGATTAATTAGTCTCAGAGACTTTGGCACTTGCGTTCCCCAGAACAAATTGTGGAGGCTGTGCTGGCGAATATTAAAATATGAATCAGAAAGGAATGTTAGCTGCAAACATCAAACGTTACTGGAAATGCCTCATACACCAAAATCAATCTAAGTACAGGAATGTGCTTTTATAAACTGTTTATGACAGGGAATCACAAATCAGTTTACGAAGCACTGAACATTAAAAAATGGTAATAATGCTTTGCAGTAGCAAATCCTTTAACTTAAGTGTTTTAATGGAATCATTACAGGAAAACATTGAGAATACAGTGTAAGTGTAATGAATCTGAAAACTGAGAAAACTCACCTTGACTTGTGCTAAAATCTATTAGGCCCAGTGAAGTGAGACACATGACAAATGGACTGAGTTTATTCATATATTGAGGTTCTACATATCTATGATGTGCCTCATTCTCTGAGGATTCCTTAATGGTTGATATCAGTTATGCATTTCTTCTTCAAGCTGTCTGCATTGTAAGCTGCAGAGATAAATGCCTGGTCCATGCAGAGTGTTATAAGTAGACAGGCCAGTATAGAGCTATTACTGTATTATTAATGCAATGTTATCTAAGGCTAATATGATGTACTTTGTGTGACTGGAGGTGTTACAGGTTACTGCACATCAGAAGATTTTGTTTAGCTGTGCAGAGCCACAGATGCTGTGAAGAACTGTAAATAAAATGGAAGTCAGCATTCAATGTACACTGAGTGTCTTACAGATAGTTAGGGACTTTTATAGGCATTAGAAAATACAGCGAGACACATTGAACAGTGTAGCATTTACCGTAACATATAATCAACTAATCAGCACACAAAACACATTTACTGTGTTAAGACATCTTCAGATCAACAGACTAACAGATCTTTTAAGAATATTTTCTCTTAAGCGTTCAATATGGATTCCTGTATTGAACAATAAAGCCATTTACAGATGAGCAAACACCAGCTGTAAACTTTGAAAAATATTGGGGGTGTCCCTACAAAATAGGAACAGTTGAGTGGTCTGAATTGGTGCATAAATAAATCACAAATGAACTTCTTGGATGTTCTTGTGATTGTTCCTTGATCAATGACCATCTTGGGGTCAGGATCTAGACCAGTCATAAACAACCAATGCTTTTCAAGGGGAATCTGCCCTCATTCTCAAATGCAAATGAATAGTTGGCCATTAGATCTCATATTTCAAACGTTGTACTCATAAATACTGGATTAAAGATGAGATGAACTTTAAACTTTTAGTTTTATTTTTTTTCTGGAAAGTATATTGTAAGGAGAGGCATTACTTCATTACACTACAGTGAGAACTGTCATAGTAGGCGTGATGATAAAAAAGTATGCAGCTCTGTACTTGCATATACTTTGAGAATGTAATGTAGTAACATAACTTTAAAAATGCAATCCCATAATGTTTAGACTCTGGCTTGCCAGTTAGTGTACAGCTCATAAGAGATGGAGCTATTAATAACCTTCCTGCTATGCTGCCATTATGTGTAACATTACAGTTGTTTTTTTTTCCTAACATTTTCACACTACTAGTGAAGATGACTGGGTGTACATCATGACTTGGTATCATAATGAGGATTTGTTTAATAAAACAACTAACACCACCTTTTCAGACAAAAAAACATGCACCACAGATTCAACTGAATGCCATTAAGTTCAGAAATAGCCAATTTGCATCACAAAGTAACCATTTTACTAGATATCAGCTTTTTAGTCCTTGAAGAGCAAACAGATTTTTAATGAAAATGGCCAAATGTAGCCCACCATAACTGCTAACTTTTACAAAGCTATTTACCTGCCCATCATTGAGGCAAACATCAGCACGCTTCAGATTGCAGCAAAACTGGATAAAGAATCTGAAGAAATACAGATAAACACATTAATCTGTGCTAAAGGCAAAGAAGTGCTAGCAATTTGCAGTTCATTGATTTCAACAATTGGCTAAGTTTCTGGTGTCATTCTAAGGGGATCCAGTATCTATCTGCCTGGGATGAATTGATTGACAGACCTCGATGCTTTGCCAGAGATGGTCTGCATCTGTCACCCCTGGGCTTCTGGATACTGGCCAAGGCTCTTGCCACCCCTATAGTGCCTTTTTTACACAGTGTTCCAAATTACCACTGTAACAGCTACAATAAAATGCAATCTGAGGGTCATGCTGCTCAACGCTAGAAGTCTAAATCTCAAAATGCACTTGCTCAAAGCACTCAAAATGGAGAACATCGGCATTTGTGCTGTAACAGAGACCTGGTTCAAGGCAGCAGAAAGCACCCCTGCACTACCAGGCTATAACTCATTCCACAACTTTCAGCCCCAGAACTTGGACCGAAACTCCAAAGGCAGAGGTGTTTCCATATTCATAAAAGATGCACACACCTCCAGACTGGTAGCGCAACATAACACAACAGAGATACTTCAGGTGCAGCTAACATTGGGTAAGACAGTGATTCAAGTTGTACCCTGCTATACGTCCCCAACCATGTCCCAAGACTCACACTCCATGTTCCTAAGCACCCTGGAGAATATTAGGGTCTAACCTAACACTTTCATACTAGGCGACTTCAACTACCCCTCCATTAACTGGAAAAACTACTCATGTATCAATACACTTGCCCAAAGTTCCTGGAATTCATTAATTCCGATGCCTTGGACCAGCTCATTCTTACCCCCACTAGAGGTAGCAATATCTTTGACCTGGTCATTACTAACATGGGCAACCTTTGCTCTACACCAATAGTCAACTCCTCCCTGGTTAGATCCGACCACAAACTAATCACCTTGGAAATACACATCCCTCCCACCCACCCAAACCCCCCCCGCAAAGGTAACCACCATGAAAAAGTTCTCCCAAACTAACTTTGGGCTCCTAAAAACAGAGGTGGCTAATTTCACAGCACCCATGCAAATGGAGATCAGTTGCATGATTGCCGAATCATACATCAGTGCACTGTATGAATACGTACAAAATGCATGGATCTCACCATACCCAATATGACCAAGATGCTCTCCTCCAAAAAAAGAAGCCAATCTGGTGGTCCCCTGCTATAAACAAACTCTACAAGAGAAGGAGGAAACTGATGCAGAATAAGGTGAAATCCCAAGACTGGAAAAACTCCCTTATCAGCCTCAACAAAAAGTTGAGATCCCTCATCAAATCCTCTAAAGCTAGCTATGGAAACAGAATTGCAGCAGATAGTAAAGACAACAACAAGGCCTTCTATAATTATGTAAAGAATCTCCACGGCAATACCCAGATTTGTTCTGAGCTATTGCACAATAGTACCTCCTATACTGAGCCAACAGATATTGCCAATATACTGGCCAACAGATTCAGTGCCAATTTTACCCCTCTCTCCCCAAAGGACCAATCACAATACCAGCAGATTGCCAGGCATCCAGTGTTACTTTTGCACAGGTTAAAACAGTACTGTCCAAGGCCAAGAATACAGCTTCTATGGAACCTGACAATATCCCTGGCTGTATTCTACATGAACTACAGAGGGAACTGGCACCTCACTTGTCCGTGCTGTTCAGTCACAGCTTCATCTCAGGCTTTGTCCCCACTGAATAGTGCACTGCTACAGTCATCCCTCTCCACAAAGGAAGAGCGATTACCGACCCTTTAGCCTGAAAAGTCTGAAATGCAAATCTATGGAACACATCATCATGGACCTAATAAACAAGGATATAGAGAATCTCCAAATTCTGGATCCCACACAGTTTGGTTTTGTGAAGGGTAGATCATGTCTGCTCAACCTGGTTGACTTCTTTGAGTCAGTCACCAGATCTATGGATGAAGACAATGTGGTTCATATAGCCTACCTTGATCTGGCCAAGGCCTTTGATACCATTCCCCACTCAGGAATCATAGAAAAACTCACTAAGCTAGGCATCAACCTGCATATCACTAGGTGGGTTGCAAACTGGCTCACAGATAGAACCCACAATGTGAAAGTAGCTGACTCCTAGTCATACTGCTGACCAGTTATGAGTGGAGTCCCACAGGATTCGGTCCTGGGTCATCTCCTGTTTAGTATCTACTTCTCTGAAGTATAGGCCAACATGAAGGGACTCTGGCTGACAAAGTTTACAGATGATTGCAAGTTGGGAACTATTATTAACTCCCCAAGTAATGATGACATCCTACATAAAGGCCTCACTGAGACCAACGACTGGTGCCAGAACCATGTCCTTAATCTCTATGCCAAGAAATGTGTCATCATCTCCACTGGGAAAAACCCGGTTCCACGACAGAGGGATTTGGAATTAAGGTCAGGTGGCATGATGCCAGGGTAATCCTATGTGCTAGGCTTGTAAAGGCGCAAGGGCCATTAGCCTAGTACACACCTCTGAACCTATGAACCTGTTTTCATTTTCTGAGGACCAGTGTGCTACCTGGAGTCAGTGGTAAGTAAGCCTAATGAACATTCTGTGCCAAAAAGAGATATTCATGAAAGGTCATGCTTTCACAGATGTGTGCAAGTTAAATGAGAGAGTGTTAAAGTTTTCACCAGTGGCTTGCAAGAACTGGTTGAAAACTTTGAGTTTGACCAAACTAAAGATGAGCAAACTACAGATACAGTCGTTTTGGGGATGGCTGATATTGAAGTGTCTCAAATATTAGTTAGAAATAAATCTAACATTGGAAAAGGCAATAGAGACACTCTGAACTATTTACAACTCAAAAGACACAAAATGCTAGTATAAGAAAACAGAAGATTCAATAAAAAGCATGATCCTAGTCAATGTAAGGGTGTGCATGAGAACTAGAGTGAATGTTGTTGTTGTCTTTCGGCTTTTCCCTGTTAGGGGTCGCCACAGCGGAACTCCGATCCGCTAATGATTGGCAGTAGATTTTCACAAACGCTGAGGTTCCAGCTCAATGTTCAACCTTCAACGAAGGCACACCCATTTACGCATGTCTTTTGAATGCCCACCCAACAGCGGGGAGGACATGCACACTCCACACAGAAGGCACTCCCTGCACTCCAGCCAAGAATTGAATGGGAGAACCTCTTGCAGTGAGGCAACAATGCTACCGTTGCACCAGCATGGAACTAAAGTGAACGTAAGTTTGGCAAATACATGAGGTGCAGCTGTTTACATGCTGAGTCAGAACAGTGTGTGCTGCACCTTGCAGATTGTGTAAGAAATGTAATAGGACTGCTCATTTTGCTGATATTTGTAAAACTAAGCCAGTGACAGAAATAGCTTCTGAGAATAAAACTGGGAAAAGTATTCAGAATCAAGTTTCAGGGTTTGGCTTTTTATGCCAAACACTAAAATATACTGGCATATCAAACTCCCAATTCATGGAACCATCAGTAAGCTTTAAGACTGATGCAGTTGTTAATGTTCCTTTGACCTCTAATGCTATGTACAGAAACAACTTGAAGTGTCCACAGCTGCATGAAGCAGAAATGGAAACACATAGCCCTGCAAGCAAATTCAATTGCATTGGTAGATTTCTAGCCTTGTCTGTGTGAGAGGAGTTCAAGTGTGCGTTTGTTATTTTAGGTGCTGGGAGATTTGTGTGTAAAGAATCTACTCTGTAAAGCTATGATATGCAAGTTGACACTGATTGCCAGAATAAATTAAATTAATGTAGATGTGTTTGATGAAATGCATTTGCTTAGGTGTAAAAAGAATAATTATTGCCAGGTGCTGTCTCGTATACTTTGACCACTCTCAGAAGAATGTGATTTCTTCTATTGTCAAAAGTAGAGGTAGAACTCATTGCAATCCCTTGGTCTGAGTAAAAGTGTAACCGAAATAACTGAGTGGTGTATGCCAGTGATCCCAGTCATTAAAATAATGGCAGGTTATGAATATGTGCTCCAGAGCTTCAGTTGTCTTGAAGCTCAACAACCTGGCACAGCCCTTGCCAACTCTAAAAAAAGGTCTTTTCCTCCAAGTAGAGGAGCAAAACAAAACAAAAAAGCAGCTCAGGAGCAATATAAATAAAGAGTTGTGCTCTATAAATTACAGATGTAACAAGTGACTTGCTGCTTTCTAAATACCATACGCAAAGAGAGCTGCAGCAGAAACATTGCTGGATGACTAAATCACAAGCAGGCGCAGAGCGCTAAAGTGCTTCAGCCATGATCGCAAATGCAATACTGAATGCCAGTATTACACTGCCACCTGGCCATGCCCCCTGACAAAATGTGCCTAGGCAACTGCCCCCTTTGCCCTACCATAACTATGTTACTGATGTGCTGACTTGAAACAAATAAATGATGCAGCCATATGAGAAAGGCTTATTCTACCAATAGAAAGCATTGGATCTAAACTGCTTGATGCCAAAGTTTTCTCTCCATCATACACTTTAAGTGAATTTTGGCAGTTACCCCACCCCCCCCAAAAAAAATATGGCCAAAACCTAACAACTTTTTTACATCAAAGACTAGTCCATTAAAAGATGTTTTGGCTTGGCTGTCAGAGATGATGTACTAGTGTTTGATCCTGTCATAACATGTGATAAAAGAACAGCGGCAGTGCTCCAAGCCATTAAAACATAAGATTTGAAACTGACTTCAACCATCCATTCATCCTTCTATCCATCCATCCACCCATCCATAATCCCTTTATCCCATTTTTCATGTGAGGTCAGGGAGTCACTTAAACAGTGACAATCACTATAAAGACAAACATTTTAGTCACATCATAAATGCTACTAGACTTAGACTATATGCAAGCAAGGTCAGAGCAATAGCCAATCTAAAGACTCTAATCTGTGTAACTACTCTATGTTGTCTGCTCCTCAGCATGATAAAAAAACAGAGAAACTAAAGGGCTTAAAACATTGTTGATGAGCTCAGAACAATAATTCCCAAAAATTATGAAAACCAGGTAGTGTTCCAAAGCAACAAGCCATTATTTGTCACAGACAAGCAATCCTTAGTAACAAAAATCTTCTGATTGACAAGCAATCCTCAGTAACAAAAATCTTCTGATTTTTGTTACTGAGGATTGCTTGTCTGTGACAAATAAAGACTTATTGCTTTGGAACACTACCTGGTTTTCATGATTATTTGGGGAATTATTGTGACTGAGCTCATCAACGAACTTTTAAGACCATTTGTTTCTCTGCATTTTTTTTCATCCTCAATATTCATGGTGGTGAGGTTGGAACTAGATAGATTCCTATGCTCCTCAGCATGATAAACACCTTTGGAAAAAAAATTGCTAGATCTGTCTACAGTACTGTGTTTACTGAGAGGCTTGTTAAAGTAAGATGTATGCTGGTTATGGGCAGATGCTTAAGCCCCAGCCTTCAAAAAAGTGACAGGAATGCTAATGACTGCTCCAGTGATTGACTACTATTGATGTTACTAAACCAGCACTTGTGAATGCCGATGCCAGTAGCTATGGCCTGTGTGCTGTGTTACTCCAGAAGTGTGAACGAGTGTTATGACTAGCTGCTTATTTCTCTAGAATGTCAACATATGCTGAACAGAGATATTCACAAGCAGAGAAAAAGTGCCTTGCAAGTGTATGGGCGCATGAGAAGTAATCTGTTTACCTGTTGGAGCTATTGAGTTTCCTACACCAGACTGCAACATGCCACTGGTTCCACAGATTTATTCCAATGATTTAAACAATGTACCACACAGATGCCAGAGCTTACTTATAGACTGAGGCATTCAGTGGCAGAGTAATCAGTGTGCCAGGAGAGCAATTAATCAATGTTAGCATGTTATTCAGTAAACCAATTTTGTGACCAAACACAGTCAGATACTGAAGAAGACATTACTACCTGTGTGAAAAGCAGTAACCTGACAAGTTAGTACAAACAGGGAAGCAAATTTGAAGTAAGATACCAAGAGTGATAATTAGTTGCAAGCAGTTACCAAATATGTAAGGAATAGATGGTGTAATGTTTAGTCACAAACAAAACATCTGATGGGCAGATATTGCACTGTTTGAGTACATGGAGGTCTAACACTGTACCAGCACAGAACAGTTCCACCATCTTCACAATGTACCAAAGTACTGAAAGTGCTATACAAAGAACACCAAGGTCTCATAAAGTGTAATGAAAAAGAGAGAGGATGTTAGCATGATGGCCCAGCATCAACATGAATATGGCAATTTTTTTGTCAAAGTGCCAGCTCTGTATCATATACAAACCATCACAAAGGAGAGAATCATTATTACTGACTCCTGCACTGGAAGATCCTTTGCAAAAGATAGCTGCTGACTTGTGCAAAAAAATCTGAGAGAAAAAAGCACTTACTGTTTAATGTGCATGTGTATTAAACTTATTTAATTTTATTTTTTATTTTCCAGCTTTTCCTTAGTTTGTGTTATTCAGTTAGTTCGATATAACTATTTTCTTTTTTTTTTGTATTTGATAATGAGGTAACGCTGAAAAATGTGTTGTTAAGTTCAGCTATAAGATTAGTTAGTAGAAAGTTAGTTTTGCTACATATGCAAAGAATATATTTTTCCATTCCAGTTTCTATTCTATATTAGTCAATTAAGAGAAATGACCAGACAGCAACAGACCCTTAAAGAAAAATTTCAGCTATGTAAATTTGCCTATGTCACAAGTGATAATTTAATAAAGGTGTTTGAAAAAAAAGAAAAAAGAAAATTTTCAGCTAACAATATTTTATCCAAGCTTAAAAGGGAGATAAAGTGTTTCATACAAAAAAAGGCAAATCAAGGTCCTACATGGTACGTTCTTGTAGCGTCTCAAAAGTGAAAACCAGGTTCCAGAAAGCCATTCCTTGTGTTTGAGCCAAGGATCAGGAGGTCCTTAAATGTGTAATGAAAAATTACCTTAAAATTCCATAAAAACTTTTGGCCAGCATATTTGTTTTTGCTTTCTGCCCTCTGGTTCTTCTGGTTGAATTTGTACAATTTTTCTTAACTATTAACATCTGCAAAATCAGATTTTTCCACTATTCCTGCTGCAATGCTTCTTGACCCTGTGTCATCACACTTATCACCTTCATGACACAAAGATGGAGTGATGCAGCACTTCCTGAGACAGTGCAGCTGTATATGTCTGCGTGATTGCTGAATGAGATAATATTAAAAAAAGAAGTAAAATATTGTTATTTAAACTTTTGGCACAATTGTGGATATTCCTCGAATGTAAAACAAAACAGCAGGATGAAGCTAATGTTTTACTGTGTAATACAAGGACTTACTTGTTGGTTACCTGAATCCCTCTCCACTGTCACTGAATTAAAGAGTGTCCCTAACTTAGCCTCAGAGAAACAAAGACTCACCTGTGCACACAAAAAAAATGTATTATTAAAAAAAAAACTGACAATGTTCTTCTTCACTTGTTCCTGACACTAACTTGATGTTACCACAATGACAAACAATCTCCACTTTCTCTACCTGTATAATTAGGGGGAGCATTCCCCAGGATTCAATAACCTCCATGTAGGCTTCACGCAAAGCCTAAAAGGAGTTTACACGTGTGTACAGTTGTGCACGGCGAGCAGCAGTATGCACCACCATGCAATACATATTTATGTTGCACACCACGTTTAAGGGAGGGTTGTAGCTGCCAAGAGTGTTACCAGCCAGAAAACTGTGTAAGTGAACACCGATAGCAATCCTATTTACAGCAGAGCACTTACAGTCCATGGTTTTGTGCAGAATGCCACAAAGATCACCAGGGCTTCATAGATAGCTCTCAACCTCTTAGTATAAGACATTTGGACAAAGGCCAACATAATGTAGGGACAATGACTCAAAAATATGGGAATATGTGACATATATGCCCTATAGAAATGTGTTAGAATTACCAAGGGGTTGTGTTAAGATAGATGTTCTGAAGGATTTGAAGTATGACACTCAAACATACCTCTCAATGTCTTACAACATGAAATCTGGACAAAGCCATAAATAATGGGGGAAAAAGGGCCAAAAACAGCATATTTTTGAAATACTGCTCTGGCAAGCTTAGAAAGTTGATAGAATAATAGGCTGTACATTAGTATGAATTTTCTGAAGACCATGAAGTATGAAACTTCAATGTCTACCATTATTTTCTGACATGAATCTGCAATGACATGCCAAGGATTAGCCAGAAAATCAAATCTTTATGAGGAAAAGATCAAACATATGAGACAAAAATCAGGACAGTTGAGAGGTATGAACTCAAATGTATATAATAATGAGTCACATCAGTCCTGAGATCATCCCAGTGATATGGGAGAAAGCCACAAATTTGAAAAGGAAAACATCTGGACATCCTGAGAATATCTGGACAGTTGAGAGGTATGAATGTGACATATATGGTCCAAACACAGTACAGGATAGTGTATCTATAGTGTAAAGTATTGTGATAATCCATTCCTGGCATGCTGTACTGAAGCTGTGTAAATGATCTGTAATGGTACATGGACTGCCAGGCAAAATAAACACTCAGGGGAAGTGTGTGCATTGAATAGGGGCACACAGATGAATTGTAGGAATGAACAAAGGGACAGAGGACAGGTGAAACAACCTAATGTAAAGCAGATGAGGGCATGTCAATAGAAGATGGTGGTAGTAGCAACACCAATCACATATCTATATGGTACAATAGGGACTGCACAGTGAAAATGTATTTTATATGAATGTCACACAAGGTGACACAACAATGGGGAGGATGTATGTGTGAGATAAGCATCCTTACATGAATAATGCAGAGGACATCTATCAGGAATCCAACATACAACTGGGGTAGGGTGCATACTGTGAAGCTGTGCAAGCTGATTTGCCTGAATATGAATATAATCTTAGCAGAGGTCTCCAACAAGTGGGGCACAGTTAAAGACCCATGGAAAACATGAAAAGAACCAGCCACAACCATGGACAATATAAGAATAATACCACAGTAATCCCATTCCTCTGACATAACATATGTGATTTAGAGTGATAAGAGATGATTTTGCACAAACACACTTGAACAACTATTATGATACAGCCACACTCTAGGAGGATAACTGCAAACACTGTCCTGGCACTGTAACATCTACTGGAGGTGTTAGGAGGGACACTGCTATACCTATATGCGACATTATGAGCAATACAGGCTAGTTGACTGGTGTACATGGCATATATATATATATATATATATATATATATATGTGTGTGTGTGTGTGTGTGTGTGTGTGTGTGTGTGTGTCTATATATATATATATATATATATATATATATATATATATATATATATACCACAATCCACACTGTCACAAAGAATATCCATGCCATTAATGTTGTCAAACACCTATGCATCAGCAGAACAGGTAGCACACATCCATCTGGTGTAGTAACTTGATTGGTGTTCTGCACCATCAGACAGTCATGTATATGGCACAAAAAGAATACCTAGGTATGACCAATAAGCTGCGTGACAGATCACTGTGACAAAGGTGGCACACTTCAGTTACACATCACTGGAAGATGTGTAGAAAGGTACATGAAGATGGTTGCATTGTACTCAGTTATCGGTGTGATGAAGGCTGGGAACTATGAAGGTATTTTGGCCTCTGATGTAGATGTCCTTCACATCCTCAGTAATTGTGTTACACTGTGACCACATGGTGGTGGACATTTCACTTATCATATACCGCAGGACACAGGTCACATACCTATTGGTCTGGTTATAGGGTGATATGTCCACATTATACCTGGGTTGCATGTTTGTTTTCCTAGTTTAATAACCCCCCCCCCCCTGTTTTCTTGTCATTGCAAGTGTTGTCATGACTGTGGCAGCAATCTTTGATATGTGTTGATACTGTCTGTGTTATAGTAATATCACAGTAGTTTCAATGATTGCCCACAGTCTGTAGCCCTTCAGGCAGCTTTTTGGACACAGAATGTGTATGTAATCTGTGATGTTCATCACTTAAATAATGGACAGGGAAGAGCCTAGCAGACAGCCCTGATGTACAGACTTGATCATCGGATCTGAGATATTGGTCACTTTGCATATTTCAGTATAGTGAGATGCCACGTATGTGATACACTGGTCTACTCAATTGGTGATATAGCTGTTTATGGCCACATATGGCAGTGTTGATTGAATACCTCAGTGTGGATTTGTGTCAAATGCCTTGACCTGGTCAAGTTCCACAAGATGATACTGTTGTCATAATGCCTGCCCACAATTACCTCTTTGAGGGCATCTGTCAGATGTAACAGACATAATGTAGTATTAACAACTCACACAGGTCTGTTGCACACAGCTGGAATATTACTAGTGTCCACTTAGAAGAGGTCCATGATGACATGTTGGTCTACCTCACATATGAGTAGAGTCAGGATATCTCTATACATGCATGCATCACGTGCTGTCCCCCAAACTCAGATGGATGCATTTTGATGTACACCCTTCTACGGGAACATGTGGATGGTGTGTTGAAGTGTGTAGTCAACCCTATTAGGAAGGTGTATGTCCACAGTCACATCATAGGTGATCTGTGATGTTGCCACAGCCCAGTGATTCCATGTAATAGGCCTGGATGAAGGTAAGACAGTACATCCTGCCTATCATGATCTAGCCTAAGGTTTTGACATAAACCTCCATGTAGGTATCATTGATAAACCTTCCAAGCTAGTGATTAATCCTTACATCACTAGATGGGTAACCAATTGCATCACCAACAGAACACATACTCTGAAAGTTGGTGAATCAACCTGTATCAGTAAAGCTGTCACCATTGACAAACCCCAAGGATCTGTGCTTGGCCCTTCACTGGTTGGAATCTAGCTCTTCACAGCTCAGGCTAAAGTATATGGCCTTTAGCTTAGAAAGTTTGCTGATTATTGCATATTGGGTGTAATTGGTGAGTCCCCAGTGATGATGACATAGTACAGGAGGAGCTAACATAGAAAAGTTAATGGTGACAAAGCCACCCGATCTACAAATAAATGCAGGCATGTGTCTTTTTATGTTGTACATTTGAAAAGTTGAATTCCATGTTAATCACAGCATTGACAACAATCCTGCTATGCTGAAATCCATTGATGCAAGCACTGGGAACACATGCCGATAGCAATCAGGACTTCAACCACCAAGTGTCCACACTGGTATTGAAACCCTATGTTGTGCACATCATCATTCACACCATCATATTCAGGTCTTAAGACTGCATGGCAGCACTGTAGTCAAACCTCATCAGAACACTAATAGAGTTTTATAAAATAACAAAGCTTTCTAGTAAAAACTCTTCATCAATGTTTAAAACTCAAGGTCACTGAGAACCTTTTTAAACAACATGCATACAAAAAAGAAAAGAACTTAAAAAAATATTTTTTATAAATATGCTAGTAATAAAAGGCACGTTAAGACTGGTATATATAAAATGGGGACTATTCCTTGTTATAATTGTGTCCATTGTAGTGATATTTGTACTGATAGATTCTTTAAACATCCTATAAGTGGAGAATGTTTCTTCTTTAGAGCAAGAGGGACTTGCACTACTGAAAATGTGGCATACTTTGCTCATTGTATACAATGTAATTGTTTCTATATTGGTAAAACCAATAAAAAACTAAAAGATATAATAAGCAGTCACCTTTCAGATATACGTAGAAATGTGTTAACTAATGCTTGAGCAAAGCATATATTTAGTGACAGTACAGAACATAGATTTAAGTTCAGGATTTTACAAGTTATCTGTATGCATGAAAATGGGGGATATATCATTAATAAAAAAGAACTGTGTGAATATAAATGGATACATTTTTTTCGAGCAGACCATTTTCCTGGACTGAACACAAGTGTTAGTATCAAACATATTCTGAAAGATAAACATGATGTTATATAAATGCTTTAGTAAGTTAGGATATGGAAGAACTAAGCTAATACTGCAGTGACTTTTTGTATGGGTGCTTTAAAGCATTTTAATGAGTTAATTGATTGTTTTAACTAATTGGCTGCATGTTGTTTAAAAAGATTCTCAGTGACCTTGAGTTTTAAACATTGAAGAGTTTTTACTTGAAAGCTTTGTTATTTTATTAAACTTCTTTGACTGAGGGAATTGGACTTCTTTGTTTTACTTTTTGGGCTGTATTTCTGGTGCTTTGAAGTCCTTTAACTGAGTTGCTGATTTATTTTGTCTTTGAACACTAATAGAGTATAATGCTCTCTTTTGCATGTACCTCACCAGACAATGCAACAGCTGAAGAGACCACAGGGCTTTCTTATAAAAAAAACACAGGGCCTACACACCATGCCATGATGCATGTGGAAAAATTAAAAGCAATGTCACTGTAATCTATCTTGCATAGGATAGGGTGACATCTGCTTGCCCTCCAGGCCAGTTTCTGACCCTGTCCTGGTGGGAGTACTGCATATCCACAAATCTGATACAGCTGATGACATCAGCAGTGTCTGTTAAAGAGAATATGCTAATAACAGTGTCACACATGCTGGTGTAAAATGCTCTCTGTAATATCAGGCAAGAGCGCGTGCAAACACACACACACACACACACACACACACACACACACACACACACACACACACACACACACACACACACACAAAACACACAGCTGACTAGCATGAGACTAGAAGCCCTACCTATCTAAGTACACAGACTACAAAATTCAATATTTTATGCAAGCTCCATGGTACAAGTCTGACCTGGAAAGTCTCAGACAGAAGTTTATATCTGGTGACATCAGCAGTGTATGTTGGGGAGAATATAGTAATAACAGTGTCCCACATGCTGGTGTAAAATGCTCTCTGTAATGGCAAGCAAGAGAGAGCACTCACACACACACTCAGTTGACTGCACTGAGAATAAAACCTATATCTAAGTACACAGACTACAGTAATCAGTACTTTAAACAAGCACCACTGCACAAGTCTGACTTGAAGTGTCTCAAACAACACTTTATAACTGATGGCGTCAGTCATGTCTGTTGAGGCAAATATGGTAATTATAGTGTTCCACATGCTGGTGTAAAATGCTTTATGTAATGTCAAGCAAGAGTGCACACACACACACACACACACACACACACACACACACACACACACACACACACACACACACACACACACACACACACACACACACACACTGTTCACTGTACATAGAACAGAACCCCTACCTAAGTGCATGGACTACAGAACAAAGTACTTTATGCAAGCACCACTGCACAAGTCTGACTTTCACAAGAGTGCAGGTCAACTTATAGTAGATGACATCAGCAGAACACATGGGAGAGAAAAAGTTGTGAGGCCTGCATGAACTGGATGTGTAGGCATATATAAATATCAAAATACTGTTGGTATTGAAGCAGCAACTGTCAGATACACACTTCGGCTCTTCTGTCTAGACATATGCACACACACACACACACACACACACACACACACACACACACACACACACACACACACACACACACATGCACACACACACACACACACACACACACACACACACACACACACACACACACACACACACATACACACACACAAACACACAGTTGACTGCAGTGAGAACAGAACCCCTACCTATCTCAGTACACAATCTACAGAACACAGTACTTTATACAAGCACCACAGCACGAGTCTGACTTATGTAAAAGTGCAGGTCAGCTTATAGTAGATAACATCAGCAGGCCATGTGGGTGAGAAGATATTGGGAGGACTGCATGAAATAGATGTGTAGGCATGTGCAAGTATCAAAATACTATCCATCCATGGCACTGGAGCAGTAACATTAGGATATGCACTTCTGATCTTATCTCTGGACATACACCCAGTTGAATGCAGTAAGAAAAAAACCCCTACATATCTAAGTAGCCAGAATACATAATGCAGTACTTTATGTAAGCCCCATAACACAAGTCTGACTTTTACAAGAGTGCAGGTCAGCTTATAGTAGATGACATCAGCAGGCCATGTGAGAGAGGAGATGTGAGGCCTGCATGAAATTGATGTGCAGTCATGTGCACATATCAAAATACTGTCAAATCCATGACATTGGAGCAGTAACTGTCAGATACACACATATGCTCTTCTGTCTAGACACACACACACACACACACACACACACACACACACACACACACACACATGCACAGTTGACTGCAGAGAGAACAGAACCCCTACCTATCTAATTAATTGGACAACAGAACACAGTACTTTACGCAAGTGCTGCAGCACAAGTCTGATTTATACAAGACTGCAAGTAAACTTATAGTGGATGACATCAGCAGGCCATGTTGGAGAGAAGATGTTGGGAGGTCTGCATAGGTTCATGGCTTCATAGATTCATAGGAAGTTACTAGTCTAATGTGCCTAGGGTGTTTAAAAGCTTAGCTGTGTAAAATCACAAGTACACTTATTGAGCTTAGTTAGACAGTCTTTGTTAGAAGAGAGATTTTGCGAGCAGCACTGACTGGCTTTGTCCATGAGGAACACAGGTGTCACCCTAGGTGTGAATTTACAATCAAGCATCCAGTTATCAAGATTGTGCTGGAATAGGTTCCTTTAAGAACACTGCTTCACATGCGATGGCAGCCTATTACAGAGGATTGCCAATCACTGGGAGATAAATCTATCTCTCCAGCATATTCTGTTTATATCACAGGCTAGGTTGAAATCCCTGGAGCAATTTATTATTGTCCCATTCGATTTGTAGATGTCTAGCATTTCCAGTAGGGCAGGGTCTGAGATTGCTCTGTAGACTAGGTATAGGTCACCTCTTAGCAGCCTACATGATACTTAGTACAGTGTCAGGTCTTTCTGTCTTTCCATGAATGTCATGTTTAGGAGGCCCTGGATTCTCCTGGTCACAAATCTCTGTGTTTTCTCCAGTTGTTGCAGATGTCTGGCAAAGTACAGCCAGAATGGAGCATTGTACTCAATTACATCTGATAAGGATAGAATACATCCATAGTCTTGGATGTGATGGCCTCATTTATGAGATGGGTAATGTAGAATGTATGTCTCACCATTATGGACACATAGTGATTGATGTGTAGATTGCTATCAACATGTGTGCCCAAGTCTCATGACACTGTGTTTGAGCTTAGAGGGGTCCTGTGTATATCATAATTAGCAGTGGTACATCATTGCCAAAGGGGATAATGAGGCATTGTTTACTTTAATGTTCAGTCCATGAGTTTGGCACCAATCATTTGTCTGTGTCAGCCGCTTCTGTAATACGTTACCATCACTGAGGGATTCTATATGACTGAGTCAAGTAAACTGTCATCTGCAAACTTGTAAACCACTGCCCATCTACCTTTGCCTGGGATTCAGATAAATAGTTTCCAAACAGTTAAAGGCCCAGCACAGATCCTTGTGATATTCCACTGGTAAGTGTTCTAGTGGCGGAGGTACAGTCCCCAACTTGAGAGTGTGTGCTCTGTTAGTGAGCTAGTTGGCTATCCATGTAATAATGTATGGGTTAATTCCCTGATGGATTTTCTTTATGATACATGAATGGGGAATAGTGTCAATGGCCTTGGATAATGCATCATAGTCTTGTTATCCCTCATCCAGGTATTTGGTGCCAGTATCAAAAAAGTAAACTAGGTTTAATAAGCAAGATCTACCCTTGACAGAGCCAACATGGGTTGAGTCAAGTGTGTTTAAGGTCACCCATGTCCTTGTGGATAAAGACCATGCTGATTCCTTCCTTAAGCTTGCAGATAAGGCTTTTTAGGCTTATGGGTCAACATTTCTAGTTCTGCATGTTACTAGATTGATATGCATTGCATATTACAAAAGACTGGATATTAATTTCTATGGTGTAGATGATATATGTGTGAAAAAAAGTACTGAGACACCAAGGTTGCAGCACTTGTGGGGAGCCAACACATGGCTGTATTGAAAATATGTGATACATTATTAGATAGTGCCTTCAGTTTGTTATGTTTCCATATATAATTTTGTGTCATTGACAGAAAATGGATAGTACACAGCAATAATAAATAATAAGTTTTACTTTTCCATAGCATGATGAACAGCGGGTTTGTGTGACTGTTGGCAAAGTGTTCCTGCATGTGAGACATACATTTCCAATACTATTCATGGTTAAGCATAGCTAAGCAATGCACAAGCATGAGACACATTGCTAAAATCTGAGTTAGTATTGAGTGTATAAAACACACCTGCTGCTTAACTGTGGCAGCAGGTGTAAACGCATTGACATGTATCTTTTGAGCCCAGATAATACTTGGTTTGAATCCAGGTGTATCTAATACTTTCAGATACTTTTAAATAAACATTGATAATACAATCACATGCATTCTTTATAGTACATGTGTTGCTGTGTGTTGGCATAGTGCAGAAGGTTTAAGTGGCATTGTGAGGAGGTAACCACAGCATTTTGCTGCCACTCACCATCATTATGCATTGATGCCCGATGAACACCTCCCGCACAAACACAGAGCCCAAAAAGTGAAGGAATCCATTAATTTTCTGCTACTTATGTGTGTTGTGTGTGATTCTAATTTTTGACAAGATTAAGGATGTTAAGATGAGGTAGATAGGAAAGTAGTGAAATGGAGACAAGCAGGGGGAAGAACAAAGAGAATGTAGTATAGTAATGTGCAGGACGGATGTAGGAAAGAACCATAATTATCTATTTCTTTAGCAGTGAAAACTGAAAATATGAGCAGAATATTAACTGAATTTGAACTGTCACCTCCACAAAGAGGGGTGACTATAATGCATTCATGTTGTATAGCTAATTGGACTGAATCAAGTGTGTTAATAAAATGTGTGTGAAATGGACAGCTATTTGTGGGACAGGTGCCCATTTATTTTTTATTTCATAGAGAGAAGAACGTTGGGGAAGTGAGGAAGCAATTGCAGACAGACAAGACAAACAAGACAAGAAACAGGGACAGTGATGGACACAAGTGCTTGGGGACACCATGATTTGGGTAAGGAAGAGGCCAACTCAGGCCTATGACCATCAAGCTTGGAGATGAGAATTGAGTCCTCACCCATGGAACTATCATCACTGTCATCTTACTCTGCGGTGGCTGGAGTGCTTGACATCTCCTCCTACTACTACTGAGGAACATGAGGGAGAGCAGTCTCTTCATCCAGTGTAGGCATGCACCAATGGTATGGTGCACCAAGCTATGCACCATCCCTGGAAACTCTCTGTGGGTGATGAAATCACCACCTCCACCACTGCTCCCAGAGGGTACCACTGGACCAGCCTCTAGGGCAGGACTACCTGAGGGAACAGGTAGTGCAGGGGCAGCAAAGGCAGTGCAGCCAGGTTGGATCCCAGATTTGTGGGCATTGGTGCTGGAGCTGATGGAGCAGGGTTAGGCTGATGCAATGCGGCTGCCCAACTGTGTTGTGTTGTGGAGCATTTAGTGATGTGGTACACATGGATGACATGGGCACGTATTGAAGAAAATAAAAAAAGAAAAGAAAAGAAAAAAAAAAAAAATGTTTAAATAAAATAAAGAAAAATAATAAAAGAGAAATAAGAGCTGGGGTAAGAGAAAAAAATAAATAAAATGACAACCATTATATGTGACATACAATGCATTACTACAATTATACAACTTTTTTATCCTAAGTTTTACATTTAAGTATACCGCCTAACAGATACACACTATATTACAGATTGTTGCAAGTAATCCTTGAAATGTGCATATATTGCACATATGCATGTTCAGTTATACAGATTGCAGTTTACAGCAGGGCATTTTTACTAGTGGTATGGAGTTTTTAATTTTATGTATTTTTTGTGCTACAGACTAATGCATGCATAATTCCTTTTACGATTGGAATATGCATGGTCAATTTGATACAACTCTATAAAATACCAAAAAAGCTATATTTAAGTTATAATGCTACAATAACACTTCTCCTCAGCTGCATACATACCACTAGCATCCCTTAGTCTTTCCAATCGAGTTTCAAAGGCTCAGACATTGAGATCCCGATCTCTGGCAGTTGGGGAAAGAACAGAAAAGAACAGAACAGCATTATGCATACCAGCCTTGCCTATATTAAGCTTTCTAAATCTTGCACATACTCTCTTTAGTTGATTCATACACAGCTGTGGGATGTCCACAGTCCTAAAGTCCTCCAGCCAACAGTCAAAAGTATCCTTCTTCCTCCTCTGTAGATCATTAAAATTATGCCTACATTGCTCTCCATTGCACAGGATACCAGTGGCACTGGATGCAGCCTTGGCTAAACTATTCCAAGCCTCAGTGCTATACTAGGAGTCCAATAAATATGCTGGACTCCTGGACACCCCACCTCTGTGCCCTAAACCTGGCACCTTCTCCTGTAACACCAGCCATTTCTACCAGCAGGCCTAGAGCAATGGAAACCAATGCTTTCCTGCCAATTATCGTGTTTACTGGGCGTGTTTGCCCAATGATAAGTGGAGAACAACAGTGCCAAGTAGTAAATAATGAAATAGTTATAATTGGAAGGTTAATCTAACATTTGGCCTTAGTTTGAGGAGTGAGAGTGAGAGTGAATATAATGGGAAGTGGAACAACAGTAAAAGTGCATGTAATATCCTGTATTAGAACCTGGGGCCGTGTGTATGTCAGTCTTACACTTACATGTGTTTCCACAAGAAAGTTGAAATAACAATTGTTTATGTTTCAGTTCATTGCTGCAAACTGCACTGTCACAACAGTAAAAAAACAAAAAGGTTGCATACCCTGTACTGGAACTCAGGCCATTCTGCACTCCAGCCCTACACTTAACACCTGCTGCCACAGCACTAGTTACATGACATTCCATAATTTCCTAATCATTCTTAAGGTCTCTGTGTTAACAGGCACAACACTGCTTAGCAAGTTTGCACGGTACCCAACAGAATTAATTGAATGCATCTGGTTTCTGTTTTTTGGCTGTTTGTTTCTTGTCTGCACCAACACAGACAATCCAGACCACCAGGCTGATAAAAAACAGTAGTCTAATAAAATGCAGTAGGTTAGCACTTTCAGGTTTGAAAAACCCTTCTTCAGACAACATACGAAAGTTTTGAACACCTTTTAAAATACATAACAGCCAATCAAAGACTCAGTAAAAAGCCCTCCTTTTTTAAAAAATACTTGATAGGAATGACACCATTCAAGCCTGGTGCTCTATCAGCACCCAGATTGATTATCCATCTAGTTTCACTACATTCTGTTATATTTCTCAAATCACCCCCCCCCCCCTTGGTTGGATGAATAGCCTGCAAAACCATAAAAGTAAATGCATGCCCAGGGTACTGCTTTACATGCTGATACAGGGCATTATGTGTATTGGCTGTACATATAGCTGACATATGTTATAACACCCTGTCTTTCAAGCTACAACTTGTTTTACCGACATAAAATGAACAACATTGCATGCAGTCAGCCAAGTATATAACATCGCTGGTCAAGCAGTCAGCATATTGTTTCAAAGAATAGCTCTTTCCACACAGTGGATGAATGAATATGTTGTTATGTCTAATATACTGGCAAGCTTTGCAATGTCAACAAGGGAATGGCCCCTGTCACCCCATGACAGGTTTCCTAACCTCCTGTTGGTCTGTACAAAGCAAATCCTTTAGAATCTTACTACGTCTGAAACAAAATGTGGGTTCCTGAGTTATTAATGCCTTCAATCTGTCATCAGTTAACAAGATTTTCCAGTTTTGGTGAATAATGTCACATATGCCCCCCCACATTGTTACTATAATTCAAAGTAACTGGAAAGGGCTGCCTGCTTATATCAGTCTCCCTGTCATGCATCTGTGCATTTCCAGAAAACCAGGGTTTTGCTTTATTTAACCTCTCTTCTTTACTTTTATTAAATGCCCACTGTATTATGTTCTGATTATATCCCCTTGCTTTTAATTTCACCATAAATTCTGCAGACTTCTCTCTATATGTCTCATCATTAGTACATCATTTAGATGTTCAAAAATTTGGCCCTGAGCAATAATATGAAATGTATATCTGGGGTGCATACTATCATAAGCTTGGAGAGTATTTCTCCATCATTCCTTCCTATATAACACAGTCTCAATCCATTGCTCTGTGTTTTTCATCACTCAGACATCTAAGAGATCTATAGTTGTATCCGAGAGTGAAATGTTAAACCTCAAAACATCAGTGGTGTTTTCCAGGTAGGTAACAAACTCATAACGCTGTTCCTGTGTCCCTGTCCAAAGCAGGAAGACATCATCCACAAAACGGACATAATAACTCAGGTACCCCCTCCATAAATGGTTTGCCTTGAATATTGCTTGATCATCCCAATATGCCAGCACTATGTTAGCATATAGGTTTGTGCAGGGGGTGCCCATGGCTACCCCCCTGCTCTGTCAATAGAAGTAATTATGATATATAAAAATATTGTTTCTCAACACACAGTCAAACAGTAAACATACACTGTCAATATCAGTTTGATTCAAGATTTGTGCTTGTTGCAAAAAGGCCTCAATGGCCATCAAGCCACATTCTTTTGTAATTACTGTGAACAAACTGTTTATATCTTGAAACACAGTAGTGATAGTACCCAGTTTCAGACCACAAACGAAGTTACACCAAAACCAATTTATTCGATAAAGCTTTCGGGTCTACACCCTTCATCAGTATAATTTTACAACAGAAATGAGACATTTAAGTAGGAGAATCAATTAAACAAATGCTTCAGCCCAACCCACTCACTCACTAACCTAAAATTATTTAAAAGGGCAACCCCATACACACAAGAGAATTTTTATATATACATACAAAGAATTTTTATCTATAACTTAAATTCACTTTATATATATCTTAAAAATAGCTTAAAAGTATACACACATATATACATACATACAACACATACATGCATGATACACATTATTGCAATAAATTAATTTAAACATATATTTATGCCTATAAAATATATAATTATTATAATAAAATAATGGCTTCTTACTATAGCTAACAGCTTCATATTTTTTCTCTTTGCTTCTTCACTAATAAAGGTTTTAGGTTCACAGCATTATTCAAACTTGGACTCATGTCTGCTTGAAGCCTAATGATCCATTCCAATTCCTTTAATTCTAGGAGATTATTAATGTCTCCCTTTCTTATACTAATATTGACTGTTGCCAATACCCTAAATTTAAATATATGATTACTTCCTTCTTCCATAATATGCTTACTTAAAGGATTAGTTTGTAGCTTTCTTCTAATGTCTGACTTGTGTTCTATTATCCTTTCTTTAAGTTTTCTAGTAGTTTTACCTACATAAAATGAAGTGCAAGCTAAACACGATGCTAAATATACATTTTTTTCTACATTGCATGTGGTCAGTGTATTTATTTTATAAATCTGTCCATCAGTAGGATGTTCAAAATAATCTCTACCCTCAAATAAGTCATTGCAGCATGAACAGTTATAGCATTTCCTTGTGCCTATCTCTTTCTGAGTTGTAGGTTTACTCTTGAAATCTTTATAACAAAGCTTTTGTTTTAAAGTTTCAGCACTTCTATATGTCAAAGAAGGTTTACTCCCGACTATAGATTGAATTTCAGGCATAGCTAACAATATAGGCCAGTTTTTTCTTAATATAGCATTCACATTATATGTATTAAGGTTATAGGTAGTTATATACCTAACAAATTCCTTACCTTTATACACATTATCCTTTTCAGATGTTATACATCCTAACAATATAGGTTTATAGTATCCTTCTCTTTCTATTATAACTTTATTTAACTCCTGTTCAATAAGTTCTAGGGGTTATCCACTTGCTTGGAACTCTTGAGCTAAGCTGTTAACTTGCTCAATAAAATTACCATAATCTGTGTTTAACTTACACAATCTAATAAATTGTGATTTCATAACACCTTTATAAATATGAGGTGCATGCATACTATTCTTAGTTATATATCTTAAAGAGTCAACCTCTTTCCTATATACCTTTGATGTTATATTGTTGTTATTTTTTGAAAGTGTCACATCCAGGAAGTTAATACTATCCTTAGAAGCTTCTAGTTTAAATCTCAAAAAATCAGTCGAACTATTTAAGTATTGCACATATTCCTCAAGTTCTAATAGTGTACCTTTCCATAACAAAAAGCAGTCATTGACAAATCTTTTGTAAAAAACTACCAACTGATTTAAAGGGTTGTTATTATGCATTAGCACTTCTTTCTCCCATTCATATAGTACTAAATTGGCATAAGTATTTGCCACTGATGTACCCATCGCAACACCTTTAAGCTGTAGAAATAGTTTCTGATCGAAAATAAATACATTGTGCATCAATACTACTTCTAAAAGCACACATAAAGTTTCTATTTCCCTACTATGCATTTTTATTTCATTATTTAGAAAATGCCTTACTGCATTAACCCCATATTCATTAGGGATAACAGTGAATAGGGATGTAATGTCTAAACTAAGTAACCATAATACAATTGTCCACATTATTTTCAGACTGCCATTTATACAGGCATTCCAGGAAGTCATCAGTATTTTTTTAACATTGTATTACAAATTTTTAAATACTTTCCTAGCATATTCTACAGATACTTGGAAATGGGTTCTGTTATCCATCCACCACCTGAGACTATAGGCCTCAGGGGTGGATTTAGCAGATCTTTATGCATTTTAGGGTTACCATAAATTTGGGGTATTCTAGGGCATGAAACAGTCAGATAATTAAACAATTCCAAACTAATGTCATTTGTTAATTGTAAATCATAAATCATCATGTTAACATCAGCTATAACTTTCTGCACTTGGACATATGGAATTTCTTTAAAAGTTCCCTCATCATTCAAGATCTCATAGAATTTTTCATAATAATAATCTCTTTTCATGATCACACTTGCACCACCTTTATCTGCTTGTTTTATCACAATAGCATCATTAGTCATTAGTTCATTCATGGCCAAGTTCTCCTGATATGTGATATTATAAACTTTCTTCTTACAAGTTCTACTTTTGTAGTAATTTCTTATATCATACTCAACTACATTTGAAAAAGTAAGCAAAATCGGGCATAGTAAAGGCATAAATAAACTAGATCTTTTAAAAACAGGCTTATGTTCATTTTCATTTTTAAAAATCAGTTTCAGTGCAATAATACGTATAAACATTTTCAAGTCCATCAACGCTTGCACTACGTTGTCTCTCTTATTCGGAATGAATTTTAGCCCTTTGCTTATATGTCTCATCATTAGTACATAACTTAGATGTTCAAAAAATTGGCCCTGAGCAATATTATTAAATGTATATCTGGGGTGCATACTATCATAAGCTTGGAGAGTATTTCTCCAGCATTCCTTCCTATATAACACAGTCTCAATCCATTGCTCTGTGTTTTTCATCACTCAGACATCTAAGAGATCTATAGTTGTATCTGAGAGTGAAATGCTAAACTTCGAAACATCAGTGGTGCTTTCCAGGTAGGTAACAAACTCATAAAGCTGTTCCTGTGTCCCTGTCCAAAGCAGGAAGACATCATGCACAAAACGGACATAATAACTCAGGTACCCCCTCCATAAATGGTTTGCCTTAAATATTGCTTGATCATCCCAATACACCAGCACTATGTTGGCATATGGGTTTGTGCAGGGGGTGCCCATGGCCACCCCCTGCTCTGTCAATAGAAGTAATTATGATATATAAAAATATTGTTTCTCAACACACAGTCAAACAGTAAACATACACTGTCAATATCAGTTTGATTCAAGATTTGTGCTTGTTGCAAAAAGGCCTCAATGGCCATCAAGCCACATTATTTTGTAATTGCTGTGAACAAATTGTTTATATCCAGGGTTACTAACAAATAATCTGCACAGTCAGCACTGGGACCTAAGTGACTGTATAAAGATTGCAAAAAATTAGCTGCATCCTGTTTGCAAGTGTTATATCTGCTTCCTGGGTGGTACAGTTGTCCAGTTTCCACATTGCCGCACTTTGTGCAAATGAGATAAGCACAGGCAAATCTGCCATTCATTTTCTATCATTTCCCATGATTGTGCTAAGCATTGCATCACATAAACACACACAATAGAAAAAAACAAAGAAAAAGGGGACACGCATTTAAATGAATAAAATCAATATATGACATACACAACAGAAAACGTTGGTTCACATGAGACTGAAACTCTTACTTCAGTGAACCTTCAGAAGACAGGAAGGGTACCTTATCCCTCTTTGCCACAAAAATAGCTTTGCAGCAAGGAACTTAAATAATTCTGTACACAATCAACTGCAACATCATTTATAGTAATATGAAACCATACAACTGTTATTTGTACATTTATTATTTTTGGATGTAGTGCACAAACTGATCATACAAACAGTTATGATTTTTGCTTGCAAATACACAGTTCAGTCTTACCCCTCTGTGTTTGTTTGTCATTCTTTTCTTATCTGGCCAGTATTGTCCTTAAAATGTGTGAGGATATTAAATGGAAATAGTATCATATGCAGTTGCCAATGAATGAAGGCAGGTTGGATGTTACTGAACAGAACATTTGAATTGTGTGCTGCTTACTTACATTTTCAAACCTACATCTAACACTTTGTAAGTCTAACCTGACACACCCACTGGATATAGGGCAGCCTGCAGTGCTGTTGTATTTTCCTTCTCCCAACAAATAATCATTCACAGTTACAATCCATTAAAAAACTAACACTAAGCGAGTGCCTGCAGTGTTTACATCTCCTTTATGGAGCCAAGTATTTGTGATTCAGAAATTCTAATCAGTTCACACCTCATTTGCATCTTCACCATGCTGACAACCTTGAATCTAAAACATATAAAAAGGCAACCATGTAGCTAGGAATACTGATTGGCAATACCTTAAATTGGAATGTTCTGTGATAAATATTTAGAAATATTTCAGGGACAGTTCATTTGATAGATCCTTTGTTATTTCAAAGATGGTTTATTAGCAGAATGTGTCATTTGCCTGTTCTTTGGAAGGAGCAAAGCTGCATTTCTGTTATAGCACAAATAAGGGTATGTTGTTATTGAAGTACAAGGATATGCCAGTCATTCAATATACTCCAGGTTCGAAACTTACCTTGTACATGCAGCAGTTGCAACAGTTTTAGTTCAGGGCTGACTCTGTCTGATGCAAGCAGTACACAGCCAATACATGGGGTAGGTAAAGGTTGAGAGTGTTGCCTGGCATCAATGTTACTATATTTATGTGCATAAGATGAAGGTTTTAGTCCTTTGCCTGGTAAGTGAATGTGCTATGCATTGCCTCTTATATTGCAAGGGCATATTGAGCACATCTACATATGCCTACACCAACAGCAGCTAGTTGCTTCCCCTCTTACTCCTCATCTGCTTGTGGCTGTGGTGAACTTGATATTGGTGGTTGGATGTATGCTCCTTAACCTTGTTGATCCTGCTAAAGCTGTTTTCTCAGGATGATGTTGTATAGCATTTCACATACTGTGAGCATTTCAGTGCATGTCCATGGATTGTACTTCAGGGCTCCCCCAGACATATCTAAGCAGCTGAACCACAACTTCACCAGCCCAAACACACACTATATGATATTTCTGGCTTGTGTGTGCACCTCATTATGGTGTTCTTCAGCATGTGTGTGTGCATTTCTGATGGTTGTCATCAGCCATGGTTCCAGTGCATAACCTGCTTCCCCTAGTAAATGACCCTGTGGGATATTCCACCTAGCAAACATCTGATACAGTTGGGAGATGTGCCAGATACTGCATGTGAATCAAGGTAGCTGCCAGGGTTGCCAGCAGACATGTTCAAGATGATTCCTTTGGCATTAAACATGACTTGGCAGTTAATAGAGTAGAAGCCCTTTCTATTTATGTAGAGCATACCCTGTTCTCAGGTGGTGCCTAAATTTCTACATGTGTGCAATCTATGGTACCCAGCACATTAGGGTAGTGTGCTACATGGTAGAACTCCTGCATATTTCTGGCTCTATCCTCAGGAGTATGCGGTAAATATTACCCCTTGGCTTTCAAATACTGGCCAAGGCTCTTGCTGCCCCCATAGTGCCTTTTTAGGCAAGGCTCAAAATTCAAACCCACCTCCATAAACAGCACAAGTAAAAAAATGAGGTTTATGCTACTCAATGCCAGGAGTTTAAATCTCAAAATGCATGCACTAGAAGCACTCCTAAGTATTGAGAATGTCGACATCTGTGCAGTAACTGAAATCTGGTTCAAGGCTCCAGAGAGCACTCCAGCACTACTGGGCTACAACTCATACCACACATTTTGGCCACAGAACACAGACCAAAACACAAAAGGAGGGGGTGTATCCATATTCATCAAGGATACCCACAGCTCCAGGTTAGTGGCGCAGCATGATACCTCTGAGATCATCCATGTGCAACTAACATCAGGCAAATCTGCAATGCAAATTGTGGCCTGCTACAGATCACCCTCCATGACCCAGGACCACCACTCTGCCTTTCTGGAGACATTGGAAAACATGAAGGTCCTACCGAACACCCTGATATTGGGTGATTTCAATTACCCTACCATTAACTAGGAAAACTACTTGAGTACAAACTCCCAGGCTCAGCGCTTCCTGGAATTTATCAACTCAAATGCCCTGGATCAGCTGGTAAACTTCCCAACCGGCAGCCACAACATATTGGACCTGATCATCACCAACATGGGCGACAGGTGTTCTGTACCGGAAGTCAACCCGTCACTGGTTAGATCAGACCATAAACTAATCACCCTAGATGTCCACACCCCACCACAACCCCCAATCAAGGAAACCACAGTGAAAAACTTATCTAAAGCAAACTTCACCTTACTTAAGGCAGAGGTGGTAAGTTTCACAGCCACCACACTAAAGGATAACACTGCCCGTGATGCATAATCCTTTACAATTGCACTCCATGAGCACCTACAACAATGCATGGATCGTGCCATCCCTAGCAAAACCAAGACTCACTCCCCTAAGAGAAGGAAACCAGTCTGGTGGACCCCTGCCATAAACAGGTTATACAACAAAAGGAGGAAACTAGTTCAGAAAAAAAGCAAATCCCAAAAAGGAAAGACATCCCTGATCAGTATCAGTAAGAAACTAAGATCCCTCATAAAATCATCCAAGGCTAACTTTGAAAGAAAAATAGCCAAGGATTTGAAAGATAACCACAAAGCATTCTTTAGCTATGTGAAGAATCTAAGTGGCAACTCACAGATATGTTCTGAGCTAGTGCAAAATAGCACAAAATATACTGAACCTACTGATATTGCCAACATCCTGGCAGATAGATTCAGTGCAAACTTCACCTCCCTCTCACCTTCAAAAGGGCCCACAACAATACCAGAAAAGTGTAGTGTCCCAGAAATCACAGAAGCACAGGTGAAAACAGCCCTTTCAAAAGCCAAAAACACAGCATCAATGGGGCCAGATGGTGCCCAAGGCTACATCTTGCATGAACTACAGAATGAACTAACCCCCCACCTAAACACGCTCTTCAACCTCAGCCTCTCCACAGACTATATGCCCATAGAATGGCACACAGCAATGGTTATTCTGCTCCACAAAGGAGGGGCCACAACTGACCCTGGTAACTATCACCCCATAAGCCTGACTAGCCTGGTCTGCAAGGCTATGGAATGCATCATCATGGAACTCATTAACAAAGACATTGGGAACCTCCAAACACTTGACCTGACCCAGTTCGGCTTTGTTAAGGGCAGATCATGCCTACTAAACCTGGTTGACTTGTTTGAGACAGTCACCAAGGCCATAGATGAGGGAAATGTGGTTCACACAGCCTACCTTGATCTTGCCAAGGCATTCAACACCATTCCTCACTTGAGTATTACAGAAAAACTCACCAGCCTGAACATAAACCCCTACATCACACGATGGGTTGCCAACTGGCTTACAGACAGAATTCACATGGTAAGAATAGCGGGCTCCAGGTCTAAGTCTAAACCAGTCACAAGTGGTGTCTCTCAAGGCTCGGTTCTGGGACCCCTACTGTTCGGCATATATTTCTCAGAAGTACAGGCAAACACAGGAGGACCATGGCTAACCAAATTCGCCGATGACTGCAAACTGGGAGCCATAATTGACTCTCCGGCTGACACGGACATCCTTCAAAAAGGCCTTACTGAGACAGACACCTGGTGTCAAAGTCATGGCCTCAAGCTAAAGCCAAAAAATGCATAGTCATCTCATTTGGGAAAAACAAAACACCCACGAATTACCACATAGGCGGCAGCCCCCTTAATACAGAAGAGCTAATAAAAGATCTGGGGACCCAGGTAGATAGCAGTCTCTTCTTTGACAATCATATTGCCAAAGTAGTTAGGAAATCCTTCTATGTGGCCCATCTAATTACTAAGGTGTTCACATCTAGAAATAAGGAGGTTATAGTGCCCCCCTACTCGTCACTCATCAGACCCATCATAGAGTACAATGGCCCATTTGGGATATACCTCGCAAGACACTTTCAACAGCTGGAAAGACCACAAAAGCACCTCACCAAGAGGATTACTGGCCTCAAACATATGTCCTATGCAGCCTGACTGAAAAAACTCTGCTGTACTCAGTGGCATATCGCTTAGTCAGTGGTGATCTCTGCCTGACTTACAAAGCCATGTCTAACTCAGAACTGATGGACATGTTCCACCTAAAGAAATTCAAGTCACTGCCAGCCATTCGCTCTAGTGAGCTAAACCTCACCAAAACAATAAATAGAACATGCTGGAGGGATAGATTCCTGTCACAGAGACTCCCCATGCTTTGGAACAAAATTCCTAACTACATTAGGCAGAGCCCCTCACTAACACTCTTCAAGAGAAGCCTTGGCGAGTGGATGGGTAACAGAAAATACACCCCTGGGATCACTTCATTGGCTCTGCTTGACAGAGGCTCAGTTAATTAATCAATGGGGCTGTAAAAGCTAACACACTCTGGCTAGGCTTATAAATGCCCTTGGGCAGATAGCCTTTTACCTACCTATGAACCTATGAACCTATATGTGGTCACTGGCATGTTGGAGCATAGCATTCAGGAATTAATGGAGGATCCTGGATGCTGATACCTGTGACACCCCCCAGAATGTCCCCTGCTGGTCTCTGAAATGTACCTGTAGCTAAGATTCCAAGGGCTACACATACCTTTGTCTCCTCTGGGATGGGTTCTCCTTGGTTTGCCTGGCTCTCAGTTAAGGACAACAGAAGGTGCAGAGGTCCTGTAGTGTGTCTCTATCCACCCTGCAGCACTGTACAATTTCCACACCATGTAAATTATGATAAGTTAAATTGGGTCTGAAAACTCTTCTCCTTCTTAGCCTTAGTCTATTAATAGCAGCAGCATAGACTTTAGCCTGTTGCACATACAAATGAATTAAAGGAGCAGCAGCCTCTAACATTCTTTCCATGTAGACTCCTTTCAGTGGCTGTATTGCAGTAGGTTTTGGAATTCGCAGGGAAAACAAGCACTGAATCTACATGGTTGCTTTATAGCTTGCTTACTAGCTCAACAGTGTTGGATTGGTCAGTTAGCATAGAACTGAGCTGCTTATGCTATATTTAGCATGCCACAGTGTTTACCTTGTTTACACAGAGGTGAATGCCTCTACACAGCACTTACTGAGTTTAAAACACAGAAACGGATCATGTAGGCTTTATTGAATTTGGCTAATTGTCTCTGAAGAAGGGATCTTTTACTTCATTCTTTTTTACATTTTTAAAACTATGGAAGTAGCTGTTTATTACTGCAGTGAAAACACAAATGAACAAAGAATCAGAGACAAAAAAAGACAATTACAACATATGCATTCAATGTAATGCAGTGCAGATGATCTTTAATGAATCAGAATGTCCATATTTCTATGAGGACTCTAACGCAATCTACTACCCAAGACAAAGGTGAAAGTCCTGAATCCAAAATGTGTTGTGAAAGTCCAAGTACTATTGATCAAAGCATGATTATACCTGATTCTGCCCAAATAGTACAAGTGAGATACATTGGACAACATTCTAATCAGCTATCCTTTTATCCAACTATTTTTCCTCCAGGTTTGAGTCTTATTCAAAATCCTTGAAGTCGGCATAAAGGTTGCAGTCCTTTGAGATACTCTGAATGTAACCAAATCCAGTGTATATGGATACATATTTGACTGATTTCTTTTTCCTTATATAAAGTAATCATTGCATTACTAATTTCATACATAATTAGCTCTTTAGCATTTATAAGAAATTTTAGAGTATCTGTACAGTCTAATAGCATTCAAGCATATTACATATGTGAATTAAGTGTGTGACATGCCAACACTGGCTCGGTAATCAAGGAGCCTCCATCTTCACCACTGGCAACAGTAGGGGATGTACACACTGGGAGGATAACAAGTACACACACAGTAAAGTGCAATTTCCCTTAAGAGCACACAGAGACCACAATCAGTCTGGGGCTGGTTTCTCCCTTTTCTCCAGATCCCCAGTAAGACTCCCCACTGGCACAGCTATAGAGTTGAGTCCATAGCCAGGGTCCCAAGCCAAGTCCTCCAACACTCTCTCTGTCCAACCAGTGCTTCATGTCCCTGCCCAAGTAGCTGACACAGCCACTTTTGCAGACTTGTTTTACAGACAAACACACCTGGGAAAGGCTGGCACAGGTTTACTAGCTATGCCCCCTTCTACCCAGACTATACGATAGTTATCACTGCCACCAGAACCCCTTATCAGCTACTTTAAGGCCCTTAACAAAGGGTGTCCAATCCTACTGTGTAATGTTACTATTATTCCAAACGGTAGTTTGACCATGAGCAAGTCTATTAGGAGTGGCCTGCACAGTGTCACCAAATAAATGTGCAAGTACTCACAGAGCTTAAATATCTCTCATAAATATCAGCCACAATGATGGGTTTAATATATATTTAGTAATAAATAATAAAAGGACAAGACAATACTAAACATGTCTTCTCAGAGATATCAGAATTAAAAATCACAGGAAATGTTTAAAAACAGCATTCCAGGACAGTCTCAAATAAATACAGAAAATATCTAAACTAATCTTTACTATATTCCTTACTGAATCTAAAAGAAATGACTGAACCCTACTTAACTTACTTACAGCAAGGCAAGACAGATGTGGTGAGTGGATGTTTCCAGCTGATGCTGCCAGGTCAAAGACAAAACACAACATGCCCAGTCATTCTCTCAGAGAGTTATTAAATTAATATCAAATATTACTGCTGGGATTCTTGCAGCATGACATCACTTTTTGTCACCTGACTTTAGTTCCCAAGGTAAACCCCCATTGTCAGAAACTACCAACATTTAGCATCTCCCTATACAAAATACATAAATAAAGGCTTTTCCTCAGATCTTTGCAGATCCTGGAAGTCATAAAACAATAAAAGCTTACAAGACAATGCAGAGGGCTCCCTAGTTTTAGACATCCTGTCTCCTTGCTGCATTGAAACGAATTTTTATGACGCATTTATAAAACAATTTAATTTCAACCATTTTTCTGAAGTTTTGCAAGTTAACCTTCTATGTTCCAGTTTCCACTGTATACATACATTTACACAATTACAATAGTGTCTACACATTTCTGTTCTTTTCCAGTAGAGTACACAGTTGATATCTCTTTAAGTTTAGTACTTTACAAACACTTCTGTACCAGCAGTTTGATATACACATAACATACAGTTCTAATACATTTCTAACACAAGCATATGAATCTTGTTGACATTCATAACTGACATATAGTTATTTACAAAATTCCAGATAGCTGAGCTGGCAGTGTCTCTTTCTGTCACACATCTATATAAATCATATTAATATTCACAAATGACATATAATTATTTATATAATTCCAACAAGCTGGGTTGGCAATATTTCCTTTTGTGACATTTCTCCTCCCTGAAGACCCAAGCTAGTTTTTCAAGTGACCCTTAGAAAACATTGCTTGAGAGGGTTGCCTATCTGGGTATATGCTACCCCATACCCTGTCTTGAGATTGCAGCTGCCTTGGCATTGCTGACCCCAGTACAGTGCTGCACTGTCCTATCATATGCCTGCAACCCTAGGCTCCACCATAGTAATTTGGGACTTTGCTGACTGGCTCCCTGTAATCATGGATCCCTCTTAGACTCCTCCTACCTCTTACTGAAAAACATTTTCACAAAGGCCTCTCTATCATGGTAAGGTTTCATCATGTTAACATGGTACAATTTGTGCCCCTGCCTCCTGCCTAGCAGTTCTACCATGTAGTTAACATTACTGGCCTCCCTTAACACTTTGAATGGTCCCTCCATAGCTGCCTGCAGCTTGCTGTGTCTGACAGGAATGAGAATCATGACCTGCTGCCCCACAGCATACTCTTTAGCTTGAGCATTTCTGTCATACCAGACCTTTTTCTGTTGTTGGACTTTTGACAGATTTTCCTGGGCCAAGCCCATGAGTTCCCTGAGCCTTGTCCTGAGGTTTAGGTCATATGCTACAATAGACTCCTTGTGGGATTCACACTTAACCTCCCACTCATCTCGAATAAAATCTAGAGGTCCCCTCACCCTATGCCCATACAACAACTCAAAGGGTGAAAAACATGTGGATTACTGTGGCACTTCCCTGTAAGCAAACAACAGATGGGACAAATATTTATCATACTCCCTCTTAAACTGCTCTGAAAATGCCCATAGCATGGTCTTTAGTGTAGGTTTAACCTCTCAATCAGACCATTAGTCTGGGGTTAGTAGGGGGTGGTCTTTAGGTGCTTCACCCCACAGCACTCCCACAGACAAGCCAGCAAGTCTGACATGAAATTGGCACCTCTGCAAGTCAGTATTTCTTTTGGGAAACCTACCCTGCTGAAAATCTCTAACAAAGCATTTGCCACCTTTTCTGCCTCAATGGAAGACAATGCCACTGTCTCAGGATATTTGGTAGCATAATCTACTACCACTAGGATATACTTCTTCCCTGTGGAACTTGGGATACTCAGAAACCCCACAGTATCCATAGCTACCCTCTGAAATTGCTCCTCAATCACAGGCAAAGGCATCAAAGGAGCTTTCACATTGTTTCCTGCCTTGCATACCTTTTCGTACAGCTCAAAGGTCCTGCAGTATCCTGTTACATTTCTGGAAATCCCAAGCCAATAAATGTTCTGCATATTATGCATCTTTGTATGCTTCATATCTATATGACCTGTAAAGGGAATATCATGGGCAATGGCTAGAAGTGCCAGATGGTAGGCTCTGGGCATTACCTACTGCTGTATTCTCTCACCCACTACCCCTCCCTCAGTAGTCCATTCTCTATATAGCAACCATTTGTCCCAGTGTACAGATTCCCCCTTCCCTTGAGAATCAGGTACCTCACTGGCTACCTCCCTCAGGCCATGTAATGTATGGTCTGAGAGGTGAGCCTGTCTCAACTCTCTCTTTGTAACCCTTCCCAGCTCCCCTTCCACAGGAAGCCTGGCATCATCTGAGAGCGGTGCCTCACTGTCAGCCTGGGTACTACTACTCACCTCTGCCCTTGCAGTCATAATGTTCAAGGGAACATCAGTACACAGAATCAGCTGTGGTTCACCTTCAGTCTCACTGCTACAGGGTAGCTCCCTCCCTGAAGTAACGACCTTGTCAGGCTTGCCCGCACACTTGCAGGCAAGCCTGGTGAGGTGGTTACTTCAGGGTAGCTCCCTCCCTGAAGTAACCACCTCACCAGGGTTGCCTGCAAGTGTGCAATCTGTCTGGGTTTCCCACAGGCTACCAGACCCACATGCTTGTCTTCAATCATCATTGTGTCTCACTGCATACACACAAGGTACTGCATTACCAAAATCTTTCCTATCAGGACATCTGTAGGGATATCCTCAAACACACCTACTCGCTTGCTTCCTTTTCCACTTTCTCAGTCAAGGTGAACCCTACCCAAAGGTACTTGGAATGGAGTCCCTCATAAAGCTCTGACTGGAGCAGACTGCCCAAGCAAGTAGTGCTCCTCTTTAACCATTGCAGGCTTCACGATGGTTAGGTCAGAGGCTGTTTGCCTCTTAGCAGTGGCCTCTTTCCCATTTACTAAGATAGGATATACCCTCTTGTGGTAGTTTGGTACCCATATTATCTCCAGACAGCATACTGCTGGAATTCTGTCAATTCCCACTTACTGACTCTCCCACCTTTTGTTCCCCACCTTGCCTCTGTGGACATATATATGCTACATGGCCCCACTGGTTGCATTTAAAGCATTTAACCCTTGGTCCTGGATGTGTACCTGGACTTGTGGCTTCCCCCGCTACTGGAGGACTCTGATGGGATGGTCTAGGCTGCCCACCATGGGTTTCCTTAAACCCATGAGCAGCACTGGGTATCCCTTTCCTGTGCAATGATGCCCTGCTTGCTAGTTATAGGTCTCTCTTTTTCCCCAACTCATCTGCAGTATTGCATTGCCTATCAGCTAACCAGATTCTCATGTCCTCCGGCAAAGTGCTAAGGGCTTGTTCCCCCACCAAAAGGTCTACCAGCCCTTCAAAAGTGGTGACCTGACATCCACTCACCCATCTATGAAAATAAGTGCTTAACTCAGCACTATATTCACACACACTTTCATCTCTCTTGGACTATGCTCATAAAACATTTTCCTTCAGGTGTTAATTGAAAACATTCCAACAAACAATTTTTTTAACAGTATTATAATTTAAGCATTCAGTATCAAACAATTTAGAAAAAGCAGTTACAGCTTTACCATGGAGTAATAGGGTCAGGAACCATACCCAGAGCCCTCGGTCAACATTATACTGTTTACATACCCTTTCAAACATATGACTGAAACTTTCAAAATGATCACCCTCTGTAAATTGTGGAAGAAATTTACTGACCTTTATGGCTTCTGGGGTTCGGTTATTCCCTTCCCCATTACCTCCAGATAGCTGGGTTGTCAGTGTCTCCTTTTGTCAGACTTCTATATAAATAATATTAATATTCACAAATGACATATAATTATTTACAAAGTTCGAGTGAGCTGGGGTGGCAATATTTCCTTTTGTGACCAAGTGTGGCATACCTATGTACTATCTTTTTAGGAAGAGTTTTTTCTCTCTCTTTCTCTATCCAAACATGAGAGCTGCTATGATAAAACATGTATGCGGCTTTGCTTTGCATATATACTGTAAATATTAGGTATAATGCTATAATTATAAGATGAAAGCTATCCCACAATGCTTAGAGTCTGGTTTGGCAGTTGGTTATAGAGCTCATAATGAGAGATAAAGCTGTCAACAACTTTTCTGCTGTGTCATTGAAGTTGCTGTTTTACATAAAATGTTGTTCTTTCCTGGCATCATTCACACTACCAATGAAGAAAACTGATTAACCTGGGGTGTGCATCATGAAAATAGAGCTAAGATGTGAATAAATATGCCCATGTGGCACTTTGCTGCCACAGACCTCAGTCATTTTTCATGTTAAGACCTGGGTAATGGATGGTAGTATTACATCTGATAGGCAGCTGAATAAAAGGTTGTCTCCATGAACCCATCAAATCCCTTCACAGATTGCCATATCCTATTATGCTATTTCTGTAACATGGGGGTTGATCGAGGATTAAAACTTTAAGCATAGTATAAACCACATCCATATTTGTACACTATGTTGCCAAAACCATGACATGGACAGCTAATCTCCTGAGAATGATGGAGTCAGTCATTGTCACTGTATCTGGGCTTTGCTATTTAAGTAAAACACAGATCTGATCTCTTGCCATGTATACAAAATCACTAACTTGTTACAACTACGTTAGTGTCAAGCACCATGGTGAATCATAATTAGATATGCAACAGTGAATTTGATGGCTTCTGTTTCACAGCTCCTATCTGCACTTCAGGGGATACAGTCAATATTTCACAAACATGACTGCCAACTGTTGTTTAACTTCAGTCAAAACCCCCTTTAACAGCTGCATGCCATTTAAGGTGCACTTTGTGGTTTTAAAAACAGGCATTTTATTTCCCTCATATCATTAAACTGCATCTAAAGTTAGGAGTAAGAATTAACAAAATTGTTTTACTTGCAGTTTATTCAGTAAAAGTATGCTCTACAGTTTAAGGACAAGTTATATCTGTCTCCAATTCATGCTTTTACTGTTTACATGAGCTGACAGTTATGAGGCACACTGTACAAATTATAGCATTTTTATTTTGGGCTGACCATGATTCAGTATGAGAACGTCATCCACCTACCACAAGACTTGTATTTGTCTTGCCACTGCTGAACTGTAGCATCGTTTCTGTTCTTTCACTTTCAGTGAGTTGTGACATGCTGATCTGTTAATGAACAATCATATGCATCTCTTCTGCCAGCCTAGTATGCCTCTCTTTTTTAAATGTATCAGTGTAAAGTGACTGATAATAATTATTCTTACAACATATTTTTATAGAAAAATCTTAATTGATTTAGTTATATTTCATCATATTTTCTGTTAGTAATGATGTATTTATTTCTGAGTTGTCCTTGCAGTCATGCTTACTGACTACAGTTGTACATCAAGGACTAATGTTTGCTAATCAACATGAAGGTCTTATTGCCTTTGACGTCAGAGCCATAACTCATGTTGCTCTTGTTAGAGACATACTAGGGGGAGGATAAGTGCTGTTAGTGGTCATGCTTAGCTAAACAAGCAGAGACAGGCCATGGTCAAATGGTGCCCTAGGTGATGTAATAGAGCAGGGACCTCCAAGACACTCTAGTGTTCCATTACTTGGCGGCATCTCCCCAAATGCCATAAAATACTGTTCAAAATCATCAGTGCACACATTATTCTCTACTTTAATTGTAAAATGATCACAGGAATTTGGATTAAGTTTAAAATTGTTGTTTCACATTTTATATCAAAATACTGACATCCATTTGCTAAACAAAACAAAAATGATCACATGGAAAACAGATTTAGCATGAGGAACAGTAAACCTCCCTGTCTTTAAAACTCACATTTACTGAAAGTACATCTATCAATGAGATAACCTGGGAGTCAATAAATAACGAAGCACTAACTAGTGCCTGTATGAAGGGTGCATTGATTAAAAGTCAGTGTGTGACATTCTTGCTACCAGCCTAGATCAGCCCACTGCACACAGGTGTCCCTCTTCAGGGATAGCCCAGAAGTACTTTCTGGTGAAATTGCTTGCTTCAGGTCACACGCAGCAAATACAAAGGCTGTAAAAATCAAACCTTGCACTAGAGGAAGCAGCTTATTAACAGCTCACAACTTTACTCATCTGAACTAAGTGCCAGACAAACTGTTGTAGCCCAACACAGTGCACTTCATACCCTTGTGCCTGCAAAAGCAAGTTACATTAAAATATCATTCATAATTAAAATATTAATATTAAACTCATAGACTTCATGCTGACCAGGTTATTCACAAATAAATAAAAAATATGTCAGCAGGAAACAAAACAAAGATACCAAGACCATACCCAAAAAACATGGCTCATATGATGATGCAACTGTTTACTACAATCAATTCCTTCCATTACATCAAAACTATAGGATGCAGGAACCAGATATTTATACACAATAGCGTACACACACACACACACACACACACACACACACACACACACACACACACACACCCCTTATATGACTGCATACATTTCAGACATTTGCTTATGATCAGATGAATGAACACATACATAAATAATGATCTAGAAATGTATCTTACCTTTCTCCTGTAAGTACCATACAGTGCATCCTATTGCATCCATTGCCTTCTTGACCTCTTAGGTCAAGGATTATGGACAAAGGCACAGCAAAATAATTCAAATGTTGTTATTAAATACTTCAAAAGCTGATAGAATAGCAAGCTTTGCATTAGCAAGCATTTACTGAAGTATGCAAAGTCAGAAACCCACATACCTGTCATTATTTAGTGACTGCAATCCACAACAATTTGCCGGAAAACCACATTTTTGCAAGGAACAGACCAGACTACCTCCCAACTTTTTTGTTCAATAATTCTAGTAAGGCCATGGAAAACAACTTTCTAGTGGCCTCACTGAGGTTGAGGCAAACCAACAAACACATTATGTGGGAGGTGGGGGGAGCAGAGCAGGACATTCCTCAGACTGATTTCAGTAGGGGTACAGTAACAGTGACGTAAACTGAGAACTTTATAAGACGGTATAAAGAACATTACATGGATGTCCTGAACCTGGTAGAGATAACTTCCTTTGTAGATGCACCATTAAAAGTTGCTGGGTGATTGGGCCCATTACTGTAGATCAGGACACTACAGCAATTAAACAGTTCCACATTTACAAGGCAGATGGGCTGACATGATCCAGAGCACTGGATTTTAGTTGGATGTTATGGATGTTGTGGTTAAAAAAACATTTCTATGCTGTGGGTCAGTTATTCTGGAGTAGCAGAGTGTGGTGGTAGTGTCCATTTCAAAAAGAATGGCTAGGAAGTTGTGTTCAAATGCGTTCCCATGAGCCCCAGTAAGTGAGAGTTCATAAGTCACTTGCTTACTCAAGTTGGGAGGAAACAAGTTATTCTTCACCCTCTCCCAAGGATTTAAGA